>NW_028270151.1:102403887-102560454 GCF_037043375.1 Chiloscyllium plagiosum | reverse complement strand
TCCTTTGTGAGTCTACTTGTGTTCGCGCCTATTTGTGTGTGACTGCATACGCCTCTATGTCCTTCTACATGTGTGCATGCCTATTTGCTTTTATGTATTGTGTTTAATAGTATATTGGAGTGTTTACCAATACTTATGTGTATTTATATGCCTGCATCTCTGTGAAATGAGGTATGTGTTCTTTTGGGAGTCAGAGAGCTGGCGCTGGAACTGACGATGAGTTTAAAGTGAGAATGTCCCTTCCCTGAACATTGCTTCTTATTCGGTTGATGGAACGTGGATGGCTCCGAATCTCCACATGAGGCGTCCCGGTCCTCTCTGACTTGGACAGGATCCTTCTACATGGTGGGGGAGGAGGGGGTGAGGGAACGAATTTCGGGCACTCCACCTCTCAGCTTAGCCCTTTCTGTCCTACTCCAGGAGAAACGGTGGGAATGAAAGGGTGAGAGGGAGTGAGAGTGGGAGTGGGTGACCCTGCTGTTAGCGCTGGTGTAGGTGGGGGAGTGAAATGGTGAGCTGTCCTCAGGGAGTCTGTCCACAGTGTTATATCCATGCAGCATTATTATTGTGGGGATGGGGGAGTATTGCGTCAGTGACAGAAAACATGTGGGAGCGAAGTTACTGAATGCAATAGTGAGAGTGGTAGTGCTTGAGCCTTATTTGGAGATTGAGCATGAGCCTTGTTCCGGGGTAGGTGCTATAACAGATATACAGTGAGTGTGAGGGAGCAGAGAGAATACGGTCACTCTTATCCTGGCAGAGCGGGGAGGATATTTATGCTTGTCCTGTATTGCTGGACATTTCTTCAGATCATCTCAGCGTCAAGGTGAGCCACACTGAACGTCTTTTCCAAGTCTATCACTAATAAAGCCACATTCCCTGTCCCTCAGATTTCACAGAGTCCATTTGGGTGGGTTTTACAAATAGGAAGGAGAAGCAAACATTAGTGTGTTATATATCTAAACCAAAACTGTTGTGCAAATAGTTTGCATCATATGCTCTGGAAATTAGATATGCAAGTGTATGCAAAGGGAAGCAATGGCTTAGTGTTGTTATCGCTGGCCCCTTATACCAGAGACTCAGGGAATGTTATGGGGACCGGGGCTCGAAACCTGCCATGACAAATGGTGGAATTTGAATTCAATAAGTGTCTGGAATCAACTGTCTATAATAAGCATGAATCCACTATCGATTGTTGAAAAAACTCATCTGGCTCACTAATATCCTTTCGGGAAGGAAACTGCTATCCCTAGCAGGTCTGGCCTGCGTGTGACTCCAGATCCAAGCAATGTTGTTGAATCTTAACTGTCCTTTGACACGGGCAACAAATGCTGATTATCCAGAAACTCCCTCGTTCTGTGAATGAATAACAAATAATCGTGGATGCTGCAGTAATAATGGATGGTCTCAAGTTACATCTAAACTACGTTAACTGAGTGACTTCTCATGTGAAAAAAATTCCATATGCGTTTCGGTTAGGTTGAAGAGTATGTTGTGAACCAAACTGGAGACCATGCTTGTTTGGATTTGGTGTTGTGCAGTCCAGAGGACTAATGGTTGACCTTGCTCTGAAGCAGCTTTTGGGGATTAGTGACATTAATATGTTGCATTTTACACGGTGTCTGCTTACAATATAGAATGTGTGAACATTCTGATCAAACATCCTGGAAGCCTGGAGACTAGAGGGTCAAGTTCGCTCCAATGAATTGGGAAAGTACAATATAGCATTCAGTGGGAGACAAGCAATGGTTGTTAGAGTCATAGAGTACAACAGCACAGATACAGGCCCTTCGGTCCAAAGTGGTCCATTACGACAAAAAGGTACATCTACGCTAATCCCATTTCCCTGTCATTGCCCCGTACCCTTCTAATCCTTTTCTATCCGTAAATGTTGTTAATGTGCCCACCTCAACCACTTATATTGGGACTTAATTCCATAAGCGTACCATACTGTGTGCAAAAAGAAATGCTCCTCAGGTTCCCTTTTATTATTTTCCCTCTCATTTTCAACTGATAACCTCTAATCCGTGATTTCCCAACACTGGGAAAAAAGACTGAGTGCATTCACTTTATTCATGCCTCCCATGATCATATACATTTATATGAGATACACTCTCACCTATGACTACCAATGATACAGATATCTCAACAAGAGGCCCAGCAATCACTTACCTAGCTTTCCACAGAGTGCTAGGGTACACCTGATGAGGTACTGGTGATTTATCCACCATTATGCGTTTCAAGACATCCAGCATTTCCTCCTCTGTAATATAGACATTCTGCAAGATGTCGCCATCTATTTCCCTACACTCTATATCTTCCATATCCTTTTCCACGGTGTAAACTGATGCAAAATACTCATTAAGTATCTCCTCCATTTTCTGCGGCTCCACACAAAGGCCACCTTGCTGATATTTGAGGGGCTCTATTCTCTCTCTAGTTACCCTTTTGTCCTTAATGAATTTATTAAAACTCTTTGGATTCTCCTTAATTCTATTTGCCAAAGCAAACTCATGTCCCGTTTTCCCTCCAGGTTTCCCTCTTAAGAATATTCCTACTTCCTTTATACTATTCCAATTATTCACTCGATATATCCTGTCTATACGTTATATATACTTCCTTCTTTTTCGTAACCAACCCTCAATTTCTTTAGTCATCCAGCATTCCATTCCCCGTACCTACCAGACTTTCCTTTCACCCTAACAGGAATATACTTTCTCTAGATTCTCGTTATCTCATTTCTGAAGGTTCCAATTTTCCAGCCGTCCCTTTACGTGCGAACATCTTCCCCCAATCAACTTTCAAAAGTTCTTGCCGAATAGGGTCAAAATTGGCTTTTCTCCAATTTAGAATTTCAACTTTTAGATTTGGTCTATCCTTTTCAATCATTATATAAGATCTAGTAGAATTATGGTTGCTCGTCCCAAAGTGCTCCCCGACTGACACATCAGTCACCTGTCCTGCTTTATTTCCCAAGAGTAGGTCAAGTTTTGCAACTTCTCTAGTAGGTACATACAAATACTAAATCAGAAAATTGTCTTGTATGCACTTAACAAATTTCTCTCCATCTAAACCCTTAAAACTATGGCAGTCCCGGTCTATGTTTGGAAAGTTAAAATCGCCTACCATAACCATCCTATTATTCTTACAAATAGGTTAGATCTATGCACAAGTTTGTTTCTCATTTCCCTCAGACTATTAGGGGATCTATAATACACTTCCATTCAGTTTATCATCCCTTTCTTATTTTTTAGTTCCACCCAAATAACTTCACAGGATGAATGACGAAAGAAATGTAATTCATATCAAAATGTTAGAAATAAATCAGCTGTAGAAGTATTAATTGCACTGTGTTTTATATTCCTGTTCATTTTGTAAAGGCTGGAAGCCATTGCAGATAAATGGAAGTTAGTAAACATAATTAAACATGGTAGATGAATGGCATAGATGAATAGCATCTACAAAGGGGTGAAGAGATAGTGTGGAGAGCTGCAGACCAATTAACTTGTGATCTGGAGGGAAACTATTGGAATCTACGATATAGGATGTGATATTGAATATTTAGAAATTAACAGCAACATTGGATAGAGTCAGAATTCACTTCTGAAAGGGAAATCATACTTGATAAACTTCAGAATTGTTTGAAAGATATTTGGAGGAATATATGTAAGTGGAAGCATAAAGTTTGTTTTGCCAGAGTATAGATGGAAGGAGATGTTGATGCAGTTGCACAGCATTTTGGTGAGACTGTACCTGGAATATGGTGTACAGTTTTGGTGACCCAATCTGAGAAACAATATACTGCCCACAGAAAAAGTGCAATGGACATTCTCCAGATTCGTCCGTCAGATGGCGAGATTGCCTGATGAGGAAATGCGGCTTGTGTTCTCTACAGTTCCAAACAATGAGAGCTGATCGCAGTGAAATTTAGAAAGTTCAGAAAACGTATGACAAGTTGGAAATAATAAGGATGTTTCTCTGGCTGCCTGCTCTACATTTAATGCAAATAATGGCAGGATAAGGCACAAGCCATTTCAAACTGCCATAAGGAGGAAATTCTGCACGCGAGGGGACTGACTAACATAGGGGCATGGAAACCTCCTGGAAGGGCAAGGTTAGAGATAATCCCCAGACATTCCATCCATATGTCAATTGCAACAGAATAACTAGGGAACAGGTAGGACCTATTAGTGAATTTCAAGTTGCATCCGAATCAACTTAGTGTTAGGAGACAGAGGGTGGTGATAGAAAGTTGCCTGTGTGACTGGAGGCCAGTATCCAATAGTGAACTACAGAAATCAGTGCTATGTCCCTTATTATTTGTGATTCAGAGGTTCCGATGTTGGACTGGGGTAGACAAAGTCAAAAATCACAGAACACTGGATTATGGTCCAACAGTTTTATTCGGAGGCACGAGCTTTCAAAGCGCACAACCACCTGATGAATAAGCAGTGCTTCGAAAGCTCGTGCCTCCGAATAAGCCTGTTGGAGTATCATCTGGTGGTTTGTAATCTTTAACTTTATTATTTGTGGTCATCATAGCTGATGCCGTTGTGGGTATGGAAGAGAGGGTGGGAAATGAGTGATAAATCTGTTTGCGTTTGACACAAAGATTGGCCGGTTGGTTACAGCAAAATACAGATGGAATGGTCAGATGGGTGGATCAATGGCAGATGGAATGTAACCCTGATAAATATGAGGTGAAGCACTTTTGAAGAAGGAACCAGATAGGGGACGACTCAATGAATGGCAGCACACTAGGAAGCTCAGAGGGTGCTTCTCCACACATGTGACGAAACTGATTGATGCACTAGTTGAGAAAGCATAGGGGATCATAAACACAGCCTTTGTTCATCGATGTACAGATTAAAAGAGCTATGCAGAACTTTGGTTAGGCCAAGACAGAATACTGTGTACAGTTCTGGGAATCACATTGCATGAAGATTGTGATTGCTCTGGAGGGGTGCAGAGGAGGTTCACCAGGATGTTCCCTGGGATGGAGCAGATTAGCTTGGGTTGTTTACTTTAGAGCAGAGAAGGATGAGGGGGATGTGATTCAGAAGGATTAGATTCCGAGGGGCATGGGCAGGGTGGATAGACAGAAACTGTTCCTTTTAGTCAAAGGGGCAAGAACAAGGGAGCACAATTTTCAAGTGTAGGGTTTGAACTTTAGTGAGGATTTGAGGATTGTTTTTCCAAAAGGTGTTGAGGTCTGGAATGCACTTCCTGAAAAGGCTGTTGTCACAGGTAATCTCACAACTGTTAAGAAATGCATTGTCGTGCACTTGAAGTGCCATAACTTACATGGCTATGGGCTCGTCTAGGGAAGTCAGGTTAATGCAGACCATGCTGTTTTTCTGACAGTACAGAGTCTATGTCCCTGTGATTGTATGGCTGTGGAAGGTTAATCATTGAGCAGGTTAAGACAGGATGTGATGAGTTTCTGAAGAGTGTATTAACAAGCATTGCAACAGTGAAGTTGTAAAAACTTCTAAAAGTGTGTCAATGACAAAATTAAGGGTAAACATGTGCAGCTTCCTTACACTATGAAACCAGAGAATGGAGAATGGAGAACAAGGAAATTGCAGAACTATGGAACAAAGGCTAAAGCAATGTCTTCAGAGGAGAAAAGAAAATGAAAAAGAAATCTTCCCATTGATATTAGGAAACTTTAGTCTGTTGAGAAAAAGAGAATAAAATGAAAGTCGCAAATTAACAGTTTTAGATAAAGTATTGGGACTTAATTTAATGGGCATAGAAAAAGTCATCAGAGATATATGAAATAGGAATCATAATTCAGAAAGTGACTTGCAAAGTTATGGAGAAACAATCAATGCAATACGTTTGGGTTTTCAGGAAAATTATAGCTAAAGCCCCAAGTCTACAATACAAATTCTAATCTTAAGGGACTGCGGTTAATATGTGGACATGGTTTTTTTGAATGGGAAAGCTGACAAGAAGCAGTGAGAAGGAGTACAACAATGTTTCTTTCGAGTGGAACGCCCCATAGCAGGAATCGGGGCTTGGCTCCCAGCTATTCCCAATCTTTTGGTTGAGGGAATCAATTTCCAAGACTTCTGATGGCACTTTGCCATGTCAGATTGTGAGTGGCTGATAAGAATGTAAAAAAGCTCCAAGGTGATTGAGACAAGTGGAGTGAGTTGGAAAATATGTGATAGATGGAGAGCAATAGGGGTAGATGTGACATTACGCACTATGGCAGGAAAAACAGAATGGCAGCTTACCGTTTGAACAGGGGTTGGTTGAAAAAATATTATGTATTAAGGAACTTCTTCTGAATTTTTGTTTCCTTCTGTGCAGTCCTCTGATGTCCATGTAGGGTAGTGAGTTCTAAAACCAGAAGTCAATACTGGGAATGGGATTGGCACGCTGACCAGTGTGTACAAACCCAACAATTTGGGACCTGCAACATTGAAAATGATCTATATCACCCTGTGCACCTGTCACTGAAAGCATTATTTCAGGAACAGAAAAGAGTTCGGAAGGTAAAGGGTGTTTTAGCCTTCATTTCAAAGAGATTTGCGTCCACCTGTAATCGTGTCTTACTGCATGCGTACAGGGCCTTGGTGAGACCCCATCTCGAACATTGTGCAGTATTGTGTGTAGTTTTGGTCTCCGCACCTGATAAAGGACAAACCTGACATTGAGGGAATGCAGTGAAGGATGACCAGACTGATCTCTGGGATTCAGGCTTGTTATGGGAGCAGAGTTTGGATCGACTGGGTCTGGTATTCCATGGGGTGCGGAAAAATGCGTGGAGATCTCTGTAAAATATATGAAACACTGACAGGGTGAGAAAGTTTGGAAGCAGAAAGATAATTCCCCTGGCTGGGTCGTCTAAAACAAAGATCCACAGTATTAGCTACAGGCAGGCCACTCTGCATTATGATGACAATAAATGCCTGCACACAGAGACTGATGAACGTGGGGAATTTTCTTCCAGATTAGGCTGTGAAAGTTAAGGCACTGAATATAAATCAGGATTTCTACACACAAAAGGAATACGGACAGAGCAGGAGAATGGTGTGATGATAGAGGATCAGATATCATTACAGGTTGTCCTGCAATAACACGGTAGCTGTGTTCCTATGCAACACAGTGTTGTAGAAAATTGTGCAATATTAATAATGGGGCCTATGGGAAAAAGAGCGGATTGGGCGAACCCCACGAAATATCAGTAAAAATCAAAAATTAAAGATAATCTAACACGCACACTAGTACAGTCTAATTAAATCTTTAAATCATATTCTTTAAAGATTGCCTCACCACGTGATGCCGAGACGGGGTTCCAGTTCTTCCAAAGATTCTTCCCCTGGTTTGAAATAAACTTCCTTCTAAATTTAGACTACAGTTCAAAGTTTCAGGCTCGCATTCAAAGCTTGCAGAGCGGATTACATTCCTGTTTTAGCTGAACATACTGAGGGTGCATTTTGGAGACAGAGGATCGTGAGGCTGGGTTTTGCAATTCAGCTGGTGCCAGAGATGGAATCACGTCACAGTGAACAGGAGCTTGCGTTATGTGTTGCAGTCAAATCGTGTTTAATAAAAATGGGTTTATCAGAGAACTGTCTGCATATTGAACGGAGGAGCAAAATTAATTGACTGAAGGTACTACAGCAGTTCTTATTTTATTTGTCCCGGTGTTTAAACATACTAAAGGATATGAACACTGTGTGGGGAAACTGCATTAACGATATTTTCTCTATGATCTAGAGTGGGAAAGGCTCAATATGTCTAATGACTTACTCCTTTCCCGATGTTTCTGCACAGTCTGGAAAAGCTCTGTAACTGTTGTGACAAGCTCTCAAATATTAGGAAGGCAGCATCTGACTGGCGACAGGACTGTGTTTCCAGTTCTCTTTTCAAAACCAAGCTTGTTGCTGGGTATTCAGTCCGGTTTTATCCTTTAAGACCTCGGGGCAAAGTGCCTTGATTGGCCGTTTCAGAGAGCAGTGAACAGTTTATCACATGTCTGTGTGTCTGGAGTCACTTTTAGGCCAGACGAGAAAAGCACGGGTGATTCACTTCCTGGAAATACATTGGGGAAGGACATTGATGTTTACAATCGTTGAAACTTTATTGCTGGAACAGCACAGCAGGTCAGGCAGCATCCAGGGAACAGGAGATTCGACGTTTCGGGCACAGGCCCTTCTTCAATCAACATTGCCTTCAAGGTCACTATTGTGACACCAGATTTTACATCCGATGTGTTATTAACTGTTTTACCTTCCACTAGCTGCCAGAGCATTAGCCTGGTCTGGATTAGTAATCCCATGATATTTCGACAACAGCATCATCTCCACATGGGGACCTATCGGAACCCACACTGAGCTGGTTATTTCTGTGCTGCTTGACAGTTCTGTCAAATAGAACTCCACCAATTTGACTATCGTGATGGCATGAGGGCGTGGCAAATGGCCAGATTGTAATTATTCTCCTCTTTGGGGACTGGACAGATTTGAGTAATTTTCCACATTGCCAGGGAGATGTCAGAGTTGGAGCTGGAATGAAGCAGCTTCCCCAGGGACACGGCTTGTTTTGCTGTACAAGTCCTCAGTCCTATTGCAGGAATGGTGTCAGGACCCATTGCCTTTCTTGTATCTACTGTGTTCAGCTGTTTATTCATGTCACATGCAGGCAATCGAATTGGCTGATGACTGCCCATCTGTGATTCTGTGGACAATCTGGAGAAGGTGAGGTGGATCATTGAATCAACATTTCTGACTGAGAATGGTGCAGATGATGCATACTTGTCTTTTACACTGACGTGCAGGGCTATTTCTTTACTTGGGAAGGGGATATTCGTGGATTCCTCTCCTCCACTAAGTTGTTTACTGGTCCATCGATATTTATGCCTGAATGTGGCAGGACTGCAGAGTGTAGATCTGATCTGTTCGTTTTGCTATAGCTTCTCTCTTTTGACCAAATGTTAGTTCTGCTGGTTAGAAAGCAACCGGTCAAGTGCCATAGCTTTAATGGGCTGTCATCAGGGATAGGTGCACATGGTTCTGACCCTGGCATGTTCACCCACATTCTTCACTGAACCATACATTAGCTTGATGGTAATGGTAGACTGATGGATGATCCCGGGGGGAAAAACGGTTACAGATAGTGCTTGAATACAACACTGCTTCTGTTGCTGCTGTGGTCTACAGCATCAGATGATAATCCAGTTTGAGCTGCAAAATCTGCAATTCAATTCTACTGACTGTCTCCCCAGTTCACAACGAGACCCATTCACCCAACAGTCCTGTACTCAGTGACCTAACCTGGTTTCTGATATGGTAACATTTCCATTTTCATATTCACATTCTGCTCAGGGTCTCTCCCTCGTGCCATGCCTCCAATTTGTTACATTACTCAAATACATTAACATTCATCTGAATCTTTTCCATTCCTGTAATGCCATCACCTGTGTTTGAAGTGAATGTGTTTCCCTCTATTTCTCTCCCTGACCCTGATTAAGACCTTGTTGTGTCAGTGAGGCCAGCTGTATGCATTTTCAGAGACAATGAATGTGTGCACATGGTGTGATCGTTCCCTTCCCAGTGTGTGGCAATCCGTGTTGTAGAGACGTTTGGGCTGCTTTAACACACTTCTTTGGAACTTGTTCAAAAACAGAAATTGTTGAAGAAACGTCGCAGGTCTGACAGCATCGTGTGGAGTGAAAACGGATTTAATCTTTCAGGTCCAGTGATGCTTCTACAAAGCTCCCAGATTCTCCAGATATGTTTGCAACTTTATTTCCAATATCCACAGTTATTTGTTTAATTGAAAATTCGTGCTGTGCCTATTCATTTCTGGAGAAACTCAGCAGATCTGACAGCATCGGCAGAGACAGAGGAACAGAGTTAGCGTTTCCAGTCCAATATGATAATTCTTCAGAACTGAAAAAGATTGGAGAATGGGCTTTTAATTTCCCTTAACAGTGTTAGGGGATGGGTGGTAGGGAAAAGAGTGTGTGGTAAAAGGGAAACAGGCTTTTAGCAGTGGTGAACGAGAAGATGATGTAAAAAGGGTTGAATTTAAGATGTGAATGGGGGAAAAGGCATCTCTCTATTGAGTGCAAGATGAAGAGGACACAACGACACAAGGTCATAGGGAGACCAGGAAGGAGAATGTTGACCATGTGGTATTATATAGAACTGGCCAGTGATACATTTTCACTGTAGAGATCGTCACCCCCTTCAGATAAAGGAATTCAAGTGTTTGCCTTCTTATTGGCGCTCGTAAGAGTTTCATGCTGTCTTAGTATGGTAACATGGAGAAAAACAAATTACAGTATGAAGTTTGGGGCTGAGTGTTGTTTATCTGTCATTTTTAATATTGTTTCAAATTTGCAGTACTTATTATTAAATCCCTGTTCTTGAAATTAGAATCAGATGGAGTGTAGGAGGTTGAGGGATGACATTATAGAAGTTTATAAAATCATCGGAGGCCTGGATAGGGTAAATATCCAAGGTAATTTCCACAGGATAGGGGAATTCATAGTTTTAAGAGGAAAGCAGAAAGATTTAAAGGGACAAAGGGGCAACTTTTTCACGCATAGGGTGGTGTGTGTATGGAATGAGTTGCCAGAGGAAGTGTGGTAGATGTAAACACATCTACATTTGGACAAACATATGAATGGGAAATGTTTAGAGGCATATAGGCCAAATGCAAGCAGAGGGGTCTACTTTTGTTTGGAATACCTGGCCAGCATGGACGGGTTGGGCCAAAGGTATGAATGTGCACGATATGGCTGTATGAATCCATAAACCGAGGAAAAGGGGAAAAAAAAGTTATGATTTAAGTAAATTGGTAAGGAATATAAAAACAAGCATCTCGAGCGTTTCCGAGCATTAATAAAAAAGTTCAAGATGAGTGTGTGACTTTTGGAGAAATGATGTCTGGAAAGTATGTTTAGGATATTTGGAGGGTGTGACTGGGCAATTTACACCAGTATTTTGCAACATTCCCCACAGGAGAAGGCACTGTAGGCATTTCAATCGTATAAACAAAATGTTAATAGAAGGGAAATGTTTCTAACACAAGGAACCGGTTTTTAACTGACAGATAACACTAAGGTTAGACAGGTCAGCAGTAATTCATACCTGGTTTCAAAAGAAGTGACCACAAAGCGACTGGTAGCACTGTGTGAAATATTCCATTACTCTCTAGATTACAGGAGTGTCCCAGCGAAACTGGAGACCCTCCAATGTGGCGCCTGTCTTCAAGAAAGGAGCGAGACAGGAAACAGGAAACATTTAGCCTAACCATTATTGCAGGGAATCTGCCAGAGTCTGTTATGAAGGAAGGGATTGCAAGACATTTAGAAAAGCTTCACGCAGAGTCAGCATGGTCTTGTGAAAAGGAAACGATATTTTGTCTGTAAAATCATGCAAAGTCTTTCTGGAAATTCCTGCGAATGTAACAAGCGACTTGGTAAAGGGGAACTAGTAGATACGAGGTTTTCCAGAGAGTTTCCACAAGGTATCACAAAATAAAGGTTCTTGCACAAGACAGGAGCTCACAGAATGATGCATACGGTATTAGCATGGAATGATGATTAATTAACACTTAGAAATCGGAGAGTCAGGATTAATGGATCTTTATGATAAAATGTATCTACTGGTATACCACAAATATCAGTCCGATGGCATCAGTTATTTACAATCTATACTGATAGCCTGACGGCGGGAGTTAAGTGGAATAGAACATCCGAGTTTGAGGATGACACTGAGAACTAAAAGGCAGGCCGTTATTAAATGAAAAGGACTCCCAAAAAGGAAAAGTATGAAGGGATTGGCATGTTCCTGTGTCTGAAAGATAAAGTCAACTAGGTTGGCACATTCGGCGGGTTGCTGGGATGAAAGGGCTGAATTATTGAGAACATCTAAAATGGTGAGATGATTACCATTGTGGTTGAAATGAATGAGGGTGATATTACTGAAACGTGCAAGATACAGAGGAGGCTTGACATGGTAGATGTTGAAAATATGGTTCCACACCCGGGCACATTCTCGAACTCGGGGACCGAGATACAGAATAGGTGATATTGATTTCAAACTGAGGTGCAAAAAAAGGCTTCTTTCAGAAGGTAGTGAATTGCTGGAATTCCCTAAACCAGAGAGCCATGGAGGTTGGGTCACTGAATGTATTTATAGATGGGGTGGATAGGTTTTTGACATATCAGCGAGTTGAGGGATACAAGGGGTTAGCAGGAAAGTGGAGTTGAGCCCTGGAGTAGATCAGCCATGTTCTTATTGAATGACAGGACAGGCTTGAGGGGCCGAATAGCCTGCTCCTGATCCTACTCCTTATGTTCTCATGTTATTCCTTTGAAAAGTAACTGCTTGTTTTCCTGGAAGTCGTGTTGTACAATGCTGTATTCGTGGAGAGCAGAGGATTTGTCTGAGTGAACCCTGGATAGGGTATGGGGGCTGTATTCACAGTGAATCTGGGTATGTAACATGACTCCCAGCTGGACCAGACGTTACAGAGAGGGAAAGCCTGAAAAGAGGGATTGGGAGTGGGGTCACGCCCTGTCCAGCCTGTATTTTCCAAATACATTTCCGAAACTACACCTAACCATCGGAGTGGCCTCTATCTGCCCCTGTGTAAAGGTGCGAAGGGCTGAATGGAACATCAGAACACAGGACTGAGTGACACGAGGGGGGCATTCGGCCTTTTGACACTACTCCACCAGTAAATAAGATCGTGACTCATCTCATTGTGGTCCCAGCTGCACTTTCGTCTCCATGTACTATTATCCATGATTCACCTGGACGAAATCAGTCGAAGTCAGCTTCGCCTAACTATAAAGATTCAGCCATCACAAACCTCTGGGAAGAGAATTCCCACTTGAATGAAACCCCAATTTGTGCATTTCTCCTCATTCCTGTTCTGACTGAGGTTGGAGGGTGTTACTGTTTCTTTTTCTCGTCCCATTCCTCCACTGCTCACACCAAATTTTAAACGTAGCCAGGTTGGTGAAAAGGTCAATAATAAAGGTCTCACACTGAGTCCGATTCAGTGATAGGAAAAAGTCAGCCAGATTTCTTTAGTCAGCCGCATGGGTCATAGCTATGTCTGCCTTTTCATGGAGTATGTGGAACACTTCTTGAACCAAGCCTACCCAGGTCCCCACCCACATCTGCTTTATTAGTATATCGATGACTATTTTGGTGTGGCTTCATGCTCTCGTCCTGGCCTGGAAAAAATTATAAACTTCGCTTCCAGTTTCCAACACTCCATCACCTTCACCTGGTCCATCGCCGACACTTGCCTTACTTTCAGTGACCTTTCTGTCCCCATTTTCAGCAATAGTCTATCCACTAATATCCATTACAAGCCCACTGACTCCCACAGATAGCTGGACAACAGCTCTTCTCACCCTACATCCTGTAAAGACTCTATCTCTTTCTCTCAGCTCCTTCACCTCCACCACATTTGTTCCGATGAGGCCACTTTCCAAAGTGGTGCTCTAAATATGTGCTCCTTCTTCTCCAGCCGTGGTTTCCCATCTACAGGGCTATCGACAGTGTGCAGTCCATCTCCCACGCCTGGACCCTCACTCCCTCCCCTGCCAGAACAAGGATAGGCTCACTCTTGTTCTCACCTTTCACCCCACCAGCCTTCACATGCAAAGAATAATCCTCCAACATTTTCGCCAAATCGAGCACGACGCCACCACTAAACACAACTTCCCTTCCCTACCCCGTCTGCATTCCCCAGAGATCGTTCACTCCGGGACAACCTAGCCCACTTCTCCATCACACCTAACACCTCTCCCATCACATACAGCCCCTTCCCATGGAATCGCAGAAGGTGCAACACTTACCCCTTTACCTCTTCCATGCTCACCATCCAAGGCCCCAAACATTCATTTCAGATTAAGCAGCGTTTCTCATGTACCTCTTTCAATTTGGTCTATTGCATTCGTTGCTCCCAATGTGGTCCCCTCTATATCGGAGAGACAAAACGCCGACTGGGTGATCGCTTTGCTGAGCATCTTCGGTCTGTGCACGATCAGGTCCCGGACCTTCCTGCGGTTTGCCACTTCAACACACAATCCTGCTCCTATGCTCGCAAGTCTGTCATTGGCTTGCTGCAATGTGAAGCTCAACACAAACTGAAGGGAATAGCATTTCATCTTCTGACGAGGCACGTTACAGCCTGTTGGTCTCAACATTGAATTCAACAACTTCAGGTGATTATCCGATTAGATTACTTACAGTTTGGAAACAGGCCCTTCGGCCCAACAAGTCCACAGCGACTCGCCGAAGCGCAACCCACCAGGACCCATTCCCCTACATTCACCCTTTCCCCTAACACTACGGGCAATTTAGCATGGTCAATTTACCTAACCTGCACATTTTTGGACTGTGGGAGGAAACCGGAGCACCCGGAGAAAACCCACGCAGACAGGGGGAGAATGTACTAACTCCACACAGTCAGTCGCCTGAGGTGGGAATTGAACCACCTCAGGCGACTGACTGGCGCTGTGAGGCAGCAATGCTAACCACTTTGCCACCGTGCCGTCCACAGACTCGACCCCTCTCTCTTCATTCTGCTCCATAATTTTATTTCATCTTTTTAAACTGTTTTTTCACTCTTCTGTCCTTTTTTCTTGATTGTCTCTCTTTCTCTGGCTCCCCACTCTCTCATCACATTTTTCCTCTCCTCTTCTCCCTTTGCTACCCTTCTCCCTTGTTTTCCATTTTGCCTCTGGTTCATTCATCCCCCCATCCTCCACTATTATGTCACATTGCCCTGACTCAGCCTTTGTCATTCACAGCTCCTAATCTCCCTATAATCTCTCTCTGCACTGTCATTATCATGTCCTTATTGCTACCTTTGCTTCTGGAGCCATGACTCACCTTCTCTTAGCCTTGTATAAATACCTGATTCCTGAAGAAGGGCTCTTGCCCGAAACGTTGATTCTCCTGCTCCTTGGATGCTGCCTGACCTGCTGTGCTTTTCCAGCAACATATTTTCAGCTCTGATCTCCAGCATCTGCAGTCCTCACTTTCTCCTTGTATAATTACCTCCCAATTTCTCCCTCTTTTAGCTTTGACAAAGGGTCAGTTAGACTCGAAGCGTCAGCTCTTTTCTCTCCTTACAGATGAACATAGAACATAGAACATAGAAGAATACAGCGCAGTACAGGCCCTTCGGCCCTCGATGTTGCGCCGATCCAAGCCCACCTAACCTACACTAGCCCACTATCTTCCATATGCCTATCCAATGCCCGCTTAAATACCCATAATGAGGGAGAGTCCACCACTGCTACTGGCAGGGCATTCCATGAACTCACGACTCGCTGAGTAAAGAACCTACCCCTAACATCTGTCCTATACCTACCCCCCCCCTTAATTTAAAGCTATGCCCCCTTGTAATAGCTGACTCCATACGAGGAAAAAGATTCTCACTGTCGACCCTATCTAAACCCCTAATCATCTTATACACCTCTATCAAGTCACCCCTAAACCTTCTTTTCTCCAATGAAAACAACCCCAAGTGCCTCAGCCTTTCCTCATACGATCTTTCTACCATACCAGGCAACATCCTGGTAAACCTCCTCTGCACCCGTTCCAGTGCCTCCACATCCTTCCTATAGTATGGCGACCAAAACTGCACACAATACTCCAGATGTGGTCGCACCAGAGTCTTATACAACTGCAACATGACCTCAGTACTCCGGAACTCAATTCCTCTACCAATAAAAGCCAGTACGCCATATGCCTTCTTCACCGCACTATTTACCTGGGTGGCAACTTTCAAAGATTTGTGTACATGGACACCAAGATCTCTCTGCTCATCCACACTACCAAGTATCCAACAAGTCTGGCAGCATCCGACCAAGATGCTGCCAGACTTGTTGAGATTTCCCAGCATTTTCGCTTTTGGTTTCCCTCCCTTCCTGACTGTCTCCTGAAAAGGTATCCAGGTAACTCTCTCCCTCCCTGATGTCTCACAATGTTTGAAGCTCAGACTCCAGCCGTTCAACTCTGACCTGGAGTTATTTCAGCAAGCAACATTTCCACCAGACATGGTCACGGGGATCTACAACGGCGTCTACCAGCTCCCAAATGATGCAGACACAGCACATCACCCAACACGCCATCCATATTTTATTTAGCTAATTCTGATTTTTTTTAATGACTGTTTTTCTATCTATGCTTATGCAAGTTGTAAACAATAGAGTCACAGAGTCATCCGGATGTACAACATGGAAACAGCCCCTTTGGTCCAACTCATCCATGCTGACCAGATATCCCAACCGAATCTCGTCCCACGTGCCAGCACCCAGCCCATGTCCCTCCACACCCTTCCAGATACCTTTTAAATGTTGCAGTTGTAGCAGCCTCCACCACTTCCTCTGGCAGTGCATTCCTTACACATACCACCCTCTGCGTGAAAACGTTGCCTCTTAGGTCTCTTTTATATCTTTCCCCTCTCACCCTAAAACTACGCCCTCCATTTCTGGACTCCCCACCTCAGGGAAATGATTTTGTCAATTTAGCCAATCCATTCCCCTCATAATTTTATAAACCTTTATAAGGTCACCGCTCAGTATCCGACACTCCAGAGAAAAGAGCCCGAGCCTATTCAATCTCTCCTTATAGCTCAAATCCTCCAACCCTGGCAACCTCCTTGTAAATCTTTTCTGAATCATTTCAAATTTCACAAAATCTGTCCGATGGGAGGGAGTCCAGAATTGCACGCAATATTCCAACGGTGGCCTAACCAGTGTCCTTTACAACCGCAACATGACCTCCCAACTCGTATACTCAATGCTCTGACCAATAAAGGAAAGCATACCAAACATCTCCTTCACTGTCCTATCTATCTGTGACTCCACTTTCATGGAGCTATGAACCTCCACTCCAAGGTTCCTCTGTTCAGCAATACTCCCTAGGACCTTACCATTAAGTAGATATGTCCTGCTAAGATTTGCTTTCCAAAAATGCAGCATATCACACTTATCTAAATTAAACTCCATCAGCCACTTCTCAGCCCATTGGTTCATCTGATCAAGATCCTGTTGTAATCTGAGGTAAACTTCTTCCCTGTCCACTACTTTTTGGTGTCATCAGCAAACTAACTAACTATACCTCTTATGCCAACATCCAAATGGCTTAACAAAATTCAATTTAATGCAGATTGATTTTTAGCAGAGTCCCTATTAGCGAATCAAATCACAGACCTCCCTAGTCAAACCTGCTCATTATCTTTTGAAAGATTTCTGACAGAAATGTCAGGCAGGGCCGCTCCTTGATGAAACCATGCTGACTCAGCCCTATTTTATCATGCACCTCCAACTACTCTGCAATCACATTGTCAATAATGAACTCTAAACCCTACGAATGTCCGTTGTCAGGCTAACTGGCATATGATTTCTTGTTTTTGCCTTCCTTCTTTCCTAACACACAGATTTTATATTGTGCATTTTCCAGTTCTCTCGGACTCTCCCTGACGACAGCTATTTCTGAAAACTCACTACCATTTCCTCCACAATGTCCTACGCTATTTCCTTCAGAACGTTTGGTTGTTATCCTGCCAGCTTGTGTAATTTATCAATCTTCAAACATTGCAGCTTCCCAGTACGTTCTCCTCAGCGTGGATCACTACACTCAACTTTCGCCCTAGACTCTTTTGAAGGTTTGGAATGCTCCTAGTGTCTATCATTGTGAGAATTGATGCAAAGAACCTGTTCAGTTTATCCTCCATTTCTTTGTTTTCCATTTCTCTGTAGCCAGCATTATTTTCTAGTTCTTGAGTGTTCACATTTGCCTCTGGTCCTTTTATATATCTAATCAAAACTCCCCGCAGTCTCATTTTCTAGAGCGGGCTCGCTAACATGCTTCAGTTCATCACTTTATTGTTTTTTTTTTAATTGCCCTCTGCTGCTATATAAAGGCTTCCCAATCTTACACAGACCGAGTGAGAATATTCCAGTGAATTGACTTATGAAAGCAAGCATGTAAATATAATAAACGTATTGTCCATTATTGGGTGGCACATTGGCACAGCACCGCTGCCTCAGAGCGCCAGGGACTTGGCTTCAATTCCAATCTCTGGAGTTTGTACAATCTCTCCGTGCCTGTATTGGAAGTGTTAACTTTCTTTGTCTCTCCAAAGTGTGTCTCTGTGTTAGTTTCAGGATTTTGCCATCGACAGTATTTTTTGCATTTGTTCGATTGAGAAATGCTGCAAATGCGACTGGTTTGTTGTAAAAGCGGCTGTGGTGCTCTGGCTCTCCTGGGTGTTTAGGAATTTTACCCGACCACTTGTGTGAATGAAGTGTCTCTGGATACCAACTCCATCTCTCTCAGTCTCTCAGTCCACCCGTGACTGCATGCAGCTTTCCTTGTGCCATCTCTGGGACACCCCATCACCCCAAGCTTGGCACTGGATGCTCCCTTTGCAGGACTGTGCACACAAAGACATCGGGCAATTTCAGACCCACTAGAGATGCTGCGTAAAGATTCTGCTATTGAAGGGAACTGAAAAGCTAAAATCACATTGAACAGCAAATTAGAGTAAAGAGGCTGAATTGCATCCAACTTCTCTGACACTTTCTGGTCTTTTCGACTAACTTCTGTTTATTCTTGTCCATCTGCAAAGAGATGGCCCATATGTATATGTGTCAAACAGATTTAGTGGCGATGATAGATATCAGATCTTGTGGTCATTGGACTCATTCAGTGGACTCCACTTTTCTGGTTAATGAGGTCACACTTAAGTTTTTAGTATCAAGTCTATCGATTTTGAAAAGAAAAAGACTTGCCAGAGTTTTGTTGAAGGATATTTGAATTTTGGAGAGACGAGGTTCTGCGACTTGCAAGTGAGGTTAAAATAGGAAGGTAGTAAATTAAATACATGACCAAAGGGCTGGTAGAGGAAGCAGCCCTTCCGAAATGTGGATCATTGGGAGTTCCAGCTCGGTACGTAGTACACAAGAAGGACCAGATGGACCTGAACTGGCAGCAATCTCTGATATATAGATCATTGGGATTCCGGGGTCGGCAGGACCTGCACAAGAAGTACGGGATGGACCTGAACAGGCAGCAAAGTCTTGGCCGGTAGGTTTGCTATTGACACTCAGGAGTGTTTAAACTGGCGTGGTCGCGGGGGCGGGGGTGGATTTAGAGTGGGAACCAGAGTATTTGGTCCACAATAGAGTAACTGAGGAGGAATTGGAGACTTACACCAGTGTAGCTAAGAACAACAACAAACAGGCAGAGGGGATTGAACACATTGGGACTGGCAGTCTGAAGTTTGATTCGTTTAATGTGAGGAATCTGGCAGGTAAGAACTTGGAGCTTGGGTAAGTACATATAACTACAATGAAAATAATCCAGAGATTTAGTTGAGAGAGGGACAAGAGAGCAGTCAATTCAGTGGGTCCGGAGAGAGTTGCCGAATATGCAGTGAGTGGCTTGAGACAGTTGTTTAAAGTAAAATAATTATCCAGTACTTTATCGAAATCGGAAAGGGTGTGATGCAATGTACAGATTAAAATGATAAAGGAGGAAAAAGGAATTGTCTGTTTACAATATTTTCTGCTTTACTGATATTCTTTTGTAATCTCCTGTCACCGGAAAATAGAAGCAGAGAACTTACATCAGGGAAAGTCAAACTAGATACCAGGTCAGTATCTGATGCGATGGGGCATCCTTCAATGCAAGGATTATTATGGGTAAGCAGATGAATTTAAAGCCTGAATCTGTACATGGGACTACGATGTTGCAAATATTAAAAGGACTTGGTTGAGTGAGGGACAGGACTGGTTGCTCAACTTTCCAGGGTTTTATTGTTTTCGATGAGATAGACGGGAAGGTAAAAGAGGGGGAGACATTGCATGACTAATCAGGGAAAATATTACATCTGCACTTAGACAGGGAGTACGAGGGGCTCATCTACTAAGGCAACATGAGTAGAGCTCAAAATTAAGATGGATTCAAGCCCTATATTAGGATTATACAGTAGTCACTCCAACAGCGACCGAGAGATTGAGGAATAAGTATGGAGGCCGATTAAGGAAACGTGCATTAAAAACAGATTTGCCACATTGAGTGACTTTAACAACCTCAATATTAACTGGGAGTCCCTTAGAGCAAGAGGCTTAGACCGTGCAGAATTTGTTAAGTGCATCCAAGAGAGTTACTTGCAGCGGTATGTGGATAGTCTAACTACAGGAGGGGCTATACTGGACCTTGAATTATATATTGAGCCTGTCCAGGTGACTGACCTTTCAGTGGGACAGCATTTTCGAAACAGTGAACATAACTCCTTCAGTATTAATATAGCTCCTAACATGGATAGTCAGAATCTTGAGGAAGTTAGTAAATTCGTGGAAGGCAAATTACATCACAATCTGGCTGTAGTGAGGGAGTGTTAACTGAGAGGAGCTTCTGTCAGGCAAACTCACATTTTGCATGGTGGAACTGTTTATTAAATAATGATTACAAGATCATCTGGTTAATGTGCTCCCAACTGTTCGAAGTTAAATCTATTTTGTTTGAACAACTATATAGAGGATATCAGAAAACAGGAAGAGATAATGGATGATTGTGCGCTGTGTCCCTCGCAGGAACAGCTTGTCTCTCCAGGCTCCTAAAGTCTTTATTGTGGGTCAGAGAGCTTCAGAATTAATACAGCACAGATGGAGGCCATTCAGCACATCATATATCTATAAGCCCTCCAACTGCACTATCTGAAAGGAGAGAGTGTCTGGAGAGAGGGAGAGAGAGAGAGAGAGAGAGAGTGAGAGAGAGAACGAAACAGAGAGAAAGAATGTGAAGGGAGATAAACAGTGTGGATAGAAAGCGGAGCGACAGACTGAGTGAGAGGAACGGGTGTTAGACGAGAGTCAAGTTGGATAGATCAGGAGTCAGCGTGAGGAAAATAGACAGAAGATGGGAATTTTAGTTAGAACTTCCCCTGGAATGCAAGTCCTTTGTCTGGTGTCACACACTGTGAGCACTGTGCTGATGCTGGCTGTCATCCCAGATCATTTATCCCCAATAACATCACAGAGCTGATTAGCTTACATTTAAACAGAACTAAATAGAACAATAGATTTGTCCCAGAGAGGAGGTGGATTAATTGAAATGGACTGTACCAACAGCAGCAGGAATTGATGAACCCACAAGAGAATGTGTGAGAGATTGGGCCAGAGAATCTCAGTGAGGGAGATCACTGACAGAGGGGAAATCAGGATCTCAGTTGTGGGTCAAATAATGATTGATAGAGTTTGCACACCACTTTCATGGTTTTATAATTCACATTTCAATTTATATAGCTCCATGTCTGAATGTATTTTAACAATCTTATCACTTTGTACTTTCCATATTTAGGAATTTGCAAAAAGTCATTTTGTCCCTCTATTTTGTATTTAGTAAAACATTTTATTACTGGTGAAGAAGGGACCTGTTCTGATGGGACTGTATTCATCTGAACAATGCTGCGACCAGAGTCCTTACAAATCACATAACTAGGGCTGTGGACAGATGTTTCAAAAAACATTTTTAGGTTTGGGGTGGGGTTTCATTTATAAGGAAAATTAGAAAACTCAAATTTAAAGAGCAGGTAAGAGTGCAGAATTCAGGAGAGTTTATTAAAATCTCCAGCACAGACACAAATAGGACAAAGTGGATTAAGCAATCAAACTTCAAGCACACTGGACAAATAAATGACACTGAGAAGAGGGACGGTTAATACAGGACTGAAAGGGTTACATTGGAATGCATGTCATATAAGGAATAAGGTAAATGGGTTTGTGGCGCAAATTGAAATTGGCAGTTCTGACGTGGTAAGCATCACATAGACGTGACTGCAAGAGAAGCAGGAGTGACAGCTGAGTATTCAATGATATACATCTTATCGTAAAGACATGCGGCGGGGGGGAGGGGGTTCTTTGGGGAAGCGATTGCCTGATTACTAAGACTGAAAATAAATCAAATGCAAGAATTCTGGTCTCCTTGCTATCGGAAAGATGTTGTGAAACATGAAAGCGTTCAGAAAAGATTTATAAGGATGTTACCAGGATTAGACTATTTGAGCTACAGGGAGAAGATGAATAGGCTGGGGCTACTTTCCCTGGAGCGTCAGAAGCTGAGGGGTGACTCAATAGCGGTTGAGAAAATCATGAGGGGCATGCATGGGATAATTAGACAATGTATTTTCCCTGGAGTGGGGGAGAACGAGAGAACATAAGTTTAGGGTGAGATGGGAAAGATTTTAAAGGGATCTAAGGGGCAACTTTTTTCATGCAGTGTTTGGTGTGTGTATGGAAACAGCTGTGAGAGGAATTTATGGACACTGGTATCATTCCAAATTTAAAATACTTCTGGATGTGTATACAAATAGGAGGGGTAGGAAGGATATAGACCAAGTTCCGACAAATGGGAATAGATTAACTTGGGATATCTGGTTGGCATGGGCGAGTTGGACCGAAGAGTCTGTTTCCGTGCTGTGCATCTCAATGACTCTACAGCTTTCTGACAGTATGCCATGAAGTAGGGTCAGATCTGTGAGGGCAGAATTGAGAATCCGCAAAGTTTGAAAAAAATAAACATAGCTGGAGTTATGTACAGGCTTCGAAGGAGCTGGGGCACAAAATATCCCAGGAGATAGAAAAGATGGGTCAAAAAGGCGAAGTACAGTGATCGTGGGGGATTTCAAAATGCGGGAGGACTGGGAAGATCAGGTTGGTAGTGGTTCACAATAAAAGTAATTCATGGAATACCTACGATAGGGCTTTTTGGAACAGCTTGTTGTAGAGCCCACTTGGGACCAGGCAATACAGGATGTAATATTGTGCAATGAGTCAGACTATTTAATGAACATTTGGAAGCAGTGATGATAATATGACTGAATTTATTCTGCAATTTGAGAGGGAGAAGATAGAATCAAAGGTAACGGTATTACAGCTGAACAAAGGCAACTACAGAGGCTTGAGATAGGAGCTGGGTATAATTGACTAGGAGAGGGACCTAGCAGGACAAACAGTCGAACAGCAATGGCAGGGGTTTCTGGAAGAAATTCAAGAGACACCAAAGAGATTCTTCCCGAGAAAAAAGAAGCATTCTATAGGGAGGATGAAGCAACCATGGCTGACTAGAGAAGGCAGGGACTGTATAAAAGCAAAAGAGTAGGCGTATAATGTGATGAAGGGCAGAGGAAAACCAGACGACTTGGAAGCTCAGATAGACCAACGAAGGGCATTAAAAAAATAACAAATATGGAGGGAGGATATTAAGTATGAGAGTTAGCTTGCCAGTAAAATAAAGGGAAATTGTAAGATTTTCTTTAGATATATAACGGCTAAAGGCAAGATAAAAGGATATTGGGCCGCTGGAAATGGCATAGGAGAGACAGTAACGGGGAACAAAGAAATGGCTGAGGACACGAATAATTTCCCAAATATTCAAGCGTGGGAAGGGACAGAGCTGAGTATGTCACCCATCGCCAAGGCAAACGTGTTAGAGAAACACTGAATGGTCTGAAGTTAGATA
Source organism: Chiloscyllium plagiosum (assembly GCF_037043375.1). Lineage (NCBI taxonomy): Eukaryota > Metazoa > Chordata > Chondrichthyes > Orectolobiformes > Hemiscylliidae > Chiloscyllium > Chiloscyllium plagiosum. The sequence continues at coordinate 102,536,926 of NW_028270151.1, read as the reverse complement.
AATCACCTGGTTCAGAAGAACTATACCACAGAGTTCGAAGGGAGAAAGCTAAGCAGTAGTGGAGGCATTAGTGATGATCTTTCAGGAATCATTAGAATGAGGGAATATCCCAGAGGACTGGAAAAGGATTGACGGAAAATCTCTATTTAAGAATGGAATAAGTCAGAAGACTGAAAGGACAGACCAATTAGCCTAATCTCAGTCGTTGGTAAGATCCTGGAATCGACGGAGAAGCCTGGGATTTCTGAATATTTGTAGGTGTATGGTAATATAGGGCAAACTCTGCATGATTTCACCAAGGGTGATCATGCCTGACACATCTGCTAGAATTCTTTGAGTATGTAACGAGCACCTTAGACCAATGACAGCCAATGCATGTTATCTACTTGGACCTTTAACAAGTGCCACACAAGGAAGCTATTGATTAAGATAAGGGCCCATAGTGTTCGAGGCAAGCTGGTAGCATAGATAGAAGTTGGCTTTTTGGCAAAAAGCAGATAGTGGGGATAAAAGTATCCTTCTCAGGATGGCAGCAGGTGACAAAATGTGTTCCACAAGAGTCAGTGTTGAGACAAGAATTCACTCTGTACATTAATGGTCTAGAGGGCATTCTGGCTAAGTTTGCAGACATTACAAAAATATGTAGAGAGACAGGTAGCACTGAGGAGGCGGATAAGTTGCTGAAGGATTTGGACAGTTTAGGAGATGGGAAAAGATGTTGCAGATGGAGTAAAATATGCACTACTATGAGGTTATGCACTTTGGTAGGAAGGATAGAGACGTGGGATATTTTCTAAATTGGGAGAAAATTCAGAAGTCTGAAGTGCAAAGAGATTTGTTGAGTTAATGCTTATGAAGGCAAATACAATGAAGGGATTTATTTCGAGAGGAATTGAATATAAAAGCAGGGATGTACTTCTAAGGCACTAAAACACTCTGTTCAGGCCAAATTTGGATTATTGGGTGCAGTATTGGACCGTCTATCTCATCAATGCTGTACTGGTCCTGGAGACTGTTCAGAGGAGGTTCACCAAATGGTAATAGGAGGGAAAAGCTTAGCATATGACGAATGTTCAAAGTTTTGTGAGAAGATTTGTAGCTCGGGTGCTCGTTGTTGTCGTTCTGTTCGCCGACCTGGGAATTTCTGTTGCCAACGTTTCGTCCCCTGTCTAGGTGATATCCTCAGTGCTTGGGGGCCTCCTGTGAAGCGCTTCTGTGATCTTTTCTCTGGCATTTGTAGTTGTTTGAATCTGCCACTTCCGGCTGTCTGTTCCAGCTTCCGTTGTAGTGGCCGGTATATTGGGTCCAGGTCGATGTGCTTGTTGATTGAGTCTGTGGACGCAGCATGAGCAAAACCAATGTAGTGTACAAAATCCCATGCAAGGACCGCACAAAACACTACATAGGACAAACAGGAAAACAGCTAACGATCCGCATCCATGAACACCAACTAGCCACAAAACGACACAACCAGCTATCCTTAGTAGCCACACAAGCAGATGACAAGCAACATGAGTTCGAATGGGACAACACTATTATAATTGGACAAGCCGAACAGAAAACAGCTAGGGAATTCCTAGAGGCATGGCACTCGTCTACAGACTCAATCAACAAGCACATCGATCTGGACAAAAAAAACCGGCCACTGCAATGGACAGCTGGAACAGACAACTGGAAACGGCAGATTTAAACCACTACAGATGCCGGAAGAAAGATCACAGAAGCGCTTCACAGGAGGCTCCCAAGCACTGAGGATGTCACCGAGACAGGGGACGAAACGTCTGCAACACAAATTCTCAGCTCGGCGAACAGAACCACAACATATGATGAATGCTTGAGGATTCTGTATCTGTACTTAATGAAGTTTAGATGGATGAGAGGAATCTAATTGAAACTAACAGAATACAGAATGACCTGGACAGAGTGGATTTTGTGAAAATTTGTCCTTTGGTAGGGATCCGAGGCACAGCCACGGATTAGAGGGAAGATCTTTTTGGAACAGATATAAGGAGAAGCTTCTTCAGCCAGAGCATTGTAATTCACTGCCACGGAAGGCTATGGAGGCCAGGTCATTGAGTATATTTACGCCTGTGTAGGATAGGTTCTCGATTGTAAAGGGGATCAAGGGTTATGGGGACAATGGGGTTGAGAAAATTATCTGCTTTGATTGAATGTTGGAGCAGATTCGATTGACTGAATGGCCCGGTTTCTACTTCTATGTCTTCTGCTTGTATGGTCTCTACTAACATTGGCTATCCTCAGTCCTCATTGTAGATTTATACTTGAATCTGATCTTCATATGATTTATAAAGAGGAACTTTCCAACACGAATGACTGGGCAATATCATGTTCGCTCACCCTCGTCTCATCAGCCATGCTCCCCAATTCTGTCTGTTTTCTGTCTCCTCCCCAATGCCATAAGCCTACTTTATTTGAAGTCCATAAGTGATAATTTATCAGTTGATTGACATCAATAAGATCAACGGCATGACCCTCACCTGCCCTCTCTAATCCTGGAATAACAAGCTAAATTGCATTTGTCAGGGACAATTGTCTGTTAAGATATCCATGCCGTTTGTCTGTTATAACCCTATGTTTTCTTAGGCACACTTTCCTTTCAGATTATCGACTATCAAAGTTCTTTCAAAGTTGTTTTGATTTTGTAATGACTGATCACGAGCTGCAGGCTGTATGTTGGGGAGAAAGTGAGGTCTGCAGATGCTGGAGATCCGAGATGGAAATGTGTTGCTGGAAAAGCGCAGCAGGTCAGGCAGCATCTAGGGAACCGGAGAATCGACGTTTCGGGCATTAGCCCTTCTTCAGGAATGAAGAAGGGCTAATGCCCGAAACGTCGATTCTCCTGTTCCCTAGATGCTGCCTGGCAGGCTGTATGTTTCCAATTATAAGCAGAGAAACTTGTTTATGTTCCGACAATCCTCTGTCATTACTCCCACATCCAAATCAGATTGAATGATAACACACAATCAATCTACCATCTCCACAATTCCTTCCTTCAGTCACCCTCATATATTCCATTCAGAATGTGTATTTTTTAAAAAGTTATTTTCAAATTTAATAATAACAGTATTTCATTGAAAGGGGTTAGCTGGAGCTATTTGCTCAGTGAACGTGAATAGTGTCCATCTCCATGGATTCTAAATGTCTCACTGGAGGATTAGCCTCTTCTTCAAATAAGGACTCGGTTCAATGTGTTATCCCATAGTATGAGGGGGAGCATCGCCAACAGCACTAACCGGGATCAGCAGCTGCAGACAGAGAAAGAGGAGAGACCAGAATATGACTATATTAGGCTGGAATGTCCCGACATTGGATCAAAAACTGAGAACATTTGACCGTAATTATGGGACTATTATAGGACAAGCCAAACCGTGAACAGCCAGAGAATTCCTAGAGACATGGCACTCATCCACAGTTTCTATCGTAAGCACTTCGACCTGGACCCAATATACCGGCCACTGTAGCAGACAGCTGGAACTGACAACCGGAAGCGGCAGAGACAAGTCACTATAAATGCCGGAGGAAACATCACAGAAGCGCTTCACAAGAGGCTCCAAAGCACTGAGGATGTCATCGAGACAGGGGACGAAACGTCTGCAACACAAATTTCCAGCTCGGCGAACAGAACCACAACAACGAGCACCCGAGCTACAAATCTTCTCACAATATATGACTGTATGAATCTAGAAAGCGAGTGAAAAGGAAGAAAAGTTATGATGAAAGCAAATTGGCAAGAAATATAAAACAAGGATCACGAGCTTTTCCATGCATATAAAAAGAAATTTCAAGATGAGTGTGTGACCTTAGATGGAAATGAAGTCAGGAAAGCATATTGAGAACATTTGGAGGGTATGATTGCACAATTAGCGAGAGGGAACAGGCAGATATTTTATACCAGTAGTTGATATAGTTCCTCACAGGGAAGGTACTGTAAGCATTTCAATGACATAATCAAAATGGTACTCGGATGGAAGTTCATGAACTGTCTCTGTCAAAAGCAACAAGATTTTTAACAAACAGATAAGACTAAGAACAGTGATTCATGGTTTTAAAAGATATGTTTACAGAGAGACTTGCGGCACTGTGTGAAATATTCCATAACTCTCTGGATTACAGGAGTGTTCCAGCGAAACTGGAGAACCTCCAATGTGGCGACTATCTTCAAGAAAGGAGCGAGACTGAAAGCAGGATCCATTTAGCCTAACAATTCTTGCTGGGTATCTGCTAGAGTCTGAGAATGTAATGGGCGGATTGATAAAGGGAGACTGGCAGATACGAGGCTTTCCAAAGATTTTCCACAAGGCATCACAATATAAAGGTTCTTACACAAGACAGATGACATTTGCATGGAATGGCGTTTGATTAACACATAGAAATCGGAGAATCAGGATTCATCGATCTTTATGATAAAGACGTAACTACTGGAGTACAAATATCAGTCTGACGGCTTCAGTTATTTGCAGTCTATACTGATAGCCTGACGGTGGGAGCTGAGTGCAATATACATCTGAATTTGTGGATGACACGGAGAATGAAAACGCAAGTTTTTACTTAATGAAGAGGACTCCCAAACTAAAGAGCAGTACAAAGGGATTGGCGTGTTCCTGTGTATGAAACATAACGTCAGCATGCTGATGCAGCACGAAACTAGGTTGGTACATTCGACGGGTTCTTGGGATAAAAGGGCTGAATGAAGGACTCCCGCGCTCGTGGTTAGTTTTTTGAATCCTCAAATCGGTGACTCAGCGCTCACGGCAGGCCCCTGCTGCAAGATCCTGCCCTTTGATTTGCTGCTGCCACTGAAAAACAGAAATATCAGAAGCGAAACATATCAGAACTGCTTCCAATGTCATTATATCGTTACTCAGATAAGGAGAAAGAAAATAAACACAGATGATTTTTATGTTTGTTTTCTCAGAGTCGTGAATCTTTGTAAATCTTTTCCCAGCAGAGTATTGGAGGCAGAGCTATTGAATATTATTTTCACGCACAGATTCATAAATGACAACGAGGGAAGGATTATTAGGCAGGAATGTGCAGTGTGGGAGAAATGCTGACAGTGGTACCAAATGGCACTGATTGAAAACATCAGGAATACAATGCAAAACAAAATTACAACATAGAAAAAAAATAAAATGCAACAGTGACAGAATACAGTTCCAAAGGACCATGGGGCTGCTCTGTCATTAGAGAGAGACCGTTCGTGGTGGTTTACTCTGAGGGTCACCACATCTCGGGTGATGGGATGAGGTTGAGAGAGTGTTCTCATCATGGTAACCGCTGTCAGTGTGGGGAATTGGCTGTTGGCCTCCATCTGCATCACAAACCAGCCGTCCAGATAACCATCCACAGTGAGAGACGGTGTAACTGCTACAGCCAGAAACAGTCAAAGGCAAAGGACAAGAGAAACTCTTATAACAAGGAAAAAGGTAAAATTCAGATAACGGTAAAGAAACAGTTGAGGATAAAAACGTTCTCTAGCAGAAATTAAATTCTATAACGAGACAATTTTTAAGAAGCTGTCTTTGGCTGAATACAATAAAGTGAAACAAGTGAATTAGCCAGGATTATTAATTGTAATTTGGTATGGTTAACCATAAGTAAGTGTGTATTTCTGATTGGTCTATGGGAAATGTCCTTATCATTACGTAGAATTAAAAAAGATGATGGAATATACTATTTGGAGAGCGCATTCCCATTGGAAATGCCCTTGAACAGGCGCTTGCAGATAACCAGGAAAAGTGCCTGAGTGCTGTCAGGTCAGTGACAGGAACCCAGGGGGTTGAATGACTGAAAATTCCTCTGCCATGGCGATGAGAAAACCATCAGATCAGCTGCGGTCTTATTGAATGCTAGATCACATTTTTAAGAGCTGAATGGCCTCATGATGGATTTGAAATGTATGTGATTTTAAAAAAAGTACGTCTCTACTCCTTCCCTTATGTGTTACATACGGGGGCAATGACATTTCCCTGAAAAATGGAATTTTGGAGCATTATCCCGAACATTCCATAATCAGCATTCTCCAGATTATCCTACCGCCATGAGGGGTTTTTGAAAATTGCGAGAGAGAGAGATGGAGAAGGAGAGTGGGAAGCCGCTGCATGCAGTAGTGAAAGTGGTGGAGCATGAGTCTTGTTCGGGGTCGGTGCTGTAACAAATGTACAGTGAGTGTAAGGGAGCAGAGAGTGTAAGGGAGAGGTGACCTTATCCTGATAGAGCGCGGAAGACTTTTGATGCTTTTCTGTATTGCTGGGTATTTCTTCAGACCGCAGATACTGCACTGAGCTGTGTAGTGAGCTCAGACCATGTTCGATGGGTCTGGCTTTGTGCCCACCCCCTGGGAAGAGAATAATTCTCTTCTGTACTACCTCACCTACCCGCCCCTGTCGACAAACCGTGATGTAATTGCCCTTATCCGGCATACTCGGTGTAAACTGTGCAAGGCAGCTCCTACTAGAGAAAGTTCAACCGTGTGGCCATTGGCCTTTTGAAGATGGCAAAAGGGTCAGTGTTTCCGGAATATCCAGGGGCGTCTGGGCGATGTTGAGTACCTCCAACCATGATGGGTGGGAGAACAGGACTGGCATTGAATGAAAAGGACACCATGGGGTGGGGTGGGTAGTTAATGAGGTGAGTTCGATAAGATACCACCAGAAAACTAGTTTGGCCTCGTGCAGACAATTCCTCTGTCACACTCAGTGAAAAAGGCACTGAGACAAATTATTGTTAGATTCAGCCCAATGACTCGAAGAATCACTGAGCCCACTCCCATTTGCAAAGCTGCTGAACAAATGCTCATCCAAAACTCCATCATCTGAATTCGAGCAATATCCCGTTCACCCATCACTCCTGGGAATACTGGCTAATGTTGCAAGATGCTGTTGAAATACCTTTACTTCAACATTCTGAAACCAGTGATCATCCATGAAATTGTCTCTCAATCTCCCTTTCTCGTTTTCCCAAAGTCCTTTTGTTATTTTGGCATTTAAACCGATTGCCCTACCATCTCTCTCTGGTAGGGATTTTTACACCCAGATCACCGCTTTGTCTTTGGTACAATGGAGATATGGAGCTGTAAATGGATGGGAGCTGCACATCCTGTCACTTCCAGTATGAGCTGCAAGTTTCCCCACACTGGGCAGGGATCTAATACAGTGTTACTGAACAATGTACTGGGGTGGGGTACACAGCTCTACATGCTGGGAGAGTAACTGCTCCTGGTTCATAGATTAATGCATTCGGGTGATGTGCACAGCTCTCCATGCTGAGAGGGTAACTGCTCCTGGTTTACAGATCGATTCACTGCTATTCAGTGTACAGCTCCCCATACTGAACGGATTCCTTATCCACGTTTTTTTAAACAAGCCCACTTGTGTGCGCTGCACATTACCCCATGCTAGACTAACCGTTTTGTCTAGATTTCTGAATCAATGCGCTGGTGTGGTCTGTACTGTTCCCAATGTTGTACCGATAGCTCATGAATTAGTCAGAGCTGCACAGTATTGCATCATGTGTAGATTGCTGGGTTGTACTGAGACTGGTCTGCACAGTGCTCCGTGCTGAGCAGATATCTCATCTGGTCTTATAGAGTCTGGGCTGGATTTGTAAGGTGGATTGTGTATTTGATATTACTGATAGAACTGTCACTCCTCCAGCTCGACGCATTACGCTTCAACCCCGTGTTTCTGCAACTTATTGTCCATCAGTAATTATCCAATTAAAATGTGAATATCTGCCCTTCTTGTCATGGCTCCAACAGACGCCTCTTGCACTATATGAAGAAGGTAATCGACCCGAACATTTTCTTATTTTAACGGTAATTGTGTGGTGCTGCGTTTCAGATGCAATTCGTTTGGTCAAAATATTCAACATTAAGCAAAACACAATTTATTCAAACTCTGTAGACAAAATACAACAAAAACAAGAAGAACTTGGAAAAACTTAATTTGTTGGAAAACTCAACATATTATTCGGTTATTTAATTACTAAACAGGAACTGCTACAATATTGTAACATCCTGGAAACAACACTTGCCAAAACAACAAATTCAGGAAACATATTGTCTCACATGCAGGAACGAACATCAAGAGACAATTCTGTGGGAAATCTCAGGGAGAGAGTGTAGCAGCCGGGAGAGATTTACTGCCAATGTTGTAAAGTTTTGACAGCGAGAATTATGCTGGGTGCTAGCCTCCACGTTGAGTTGCCTGGGAATTACCCTCTTTCTGGTCCCACTGCGAAGACCCCAACTTTACCCTGCGAAGACCCCAGCAATAAATGGCGAAATGTAAAACTAAGAATCCTGCTTCGGTGTGAGTTTGACCTAATCCCACCTAATCCCCGCAATGTTGGTAAGATATATTTTCAAAGTTAAATATTAATAATTAAAACCAAAGAATGCAGCAGGCCTGGTGATCAGACACAGATGGCCTCAGGAGCCCAACACTTCCTACCCTGCCAAAACACAGTAGACACATCGAGCTTGTGAAAAGAAAGCATCATCTCTCTCCCTCACATCTAACTTTTAAAATGGAGATGTGCCATTCACCCAGTAGTCAGCGATATCACCATCCCACCCACACCAAGTTATGTCACGATTGTTGTAAAAGGGGTTAACTAAAGCTGTTTGTTCGGTGACTGTAATTGATGTCAGTCTCCATGGATCCTAACTGTGTCACTGGAGGTTTTCCTCTTCCATTAAAAAGGGGCTTCCTTCACCCTGTTATCTCATATTATCAGACGCAGCGTCATCCTCAAGATGATTGGGATCAGCAGCTACAGAGAAAGGGAGAGGAAGACAATCTTAGAACAATAGACGGAATGTTCCAACAATAAGTCAGAATTTGAGAACATAAGACTGGAATGTTCCAACAATGGATCAGAATCTGAATGTTTTAGACTGGAAAGTTCCAACAATGGACAGGAGGTTATCCGATGGTCTTTACTGGCTTTCTCAGGATTGGCCATGGTTAGAGTTGCGGATACGAGCCGTACTGATGATTATTCAAACTGGGTATTATCCCATCCTCGCTATTATTGGTGTTCCTGGCAAGTCTATCTCTGTCAATTCTATAAACGATGGTAAATGTTATTGCTTTTTGAGTTAATTATATTTAGCATATGCATAAACGGTTGTCTTTAGTTTCAGTTACAAACTCCATTTCATTTCCATCAATTTGTGGGCGGCACGGTGGCACAGTGGTTAGCACTGCTGCCTCACAGCGCCTGAGACCCGGGTTCAATTCCCGCCTCAGGCGACTGACTGTGTGGAGTTTGCACGTTCTCCCCGTGTCTGCGTGGGTTTCCTCCGGGTGCTCCGGTTTCCTCCCACAGTCCAAAAGATGTGCAGGGTCAGGTGAATTGGCTATGCTAAATTGCCCGTAGTGTTAGGTAAGGGGTAAATGTAGGGGTATGGGTGGGTTTCGCTTCGGCGGGTCGGTGTGGACTTGTTGGGCCGAAGGGCCTGTTTCCACACTGTAATGTAATCTAATCTAATCTAATCTAATTTCAGACCCATCACTCATAAATTTCTAAGAAGGAAGAAAATTGTTCAGATCCTTGAGTCTTCCTTTTATCCTGAACTGTTTCTCTATATTTTCTCTGCCATCAACCCTGCCCACACCCACCACCATAATATCCCCCCTCTGCCTCAGTGCTGTTGTTGAATAAGCCATCATCTGTCCCTTTGTTAACTTTAGCTTTTACGGCTCCAGTTCTCTTCTGACCTCTCCTCCAATTGCAAATAGTTTGAACACATACTTGTTCTTGCCTCGCCAGCTGTTTAATAATAAGGACCCCATATCAGAGTAATAATCACAGTTGCCGGGTAATTGAGAGGCACAGGTTATAACCTTAAAGGTATTGTTTCAAATTCTATCCCGGCTAATGACAGAACTTAAATTTGAATGACAAAAATTGGAATGAAATTTCATTTTACTGACGGCAATCATAAACCATCAGGATTTCTTTCATTATTTAAGTTATAGTCTTTGGTAAAGAAACTAAGTGTGACTTCAGACCCACGACCACATGGTTGGTTCCATATTGTCTTGACAAATGACCTCACAGTCAAGGGCAGCTAGTGATGGACAACAAATGCTGCCCTTGCCAGTGATGCTGTCATCCCGTGAAGTAGAAGCAGTAAAGGTGAATTAAACCAATGAATTGTGGATGCTCGAGATTTGAAAGAAAATTCTCCAGCGTCTGAAGATGTTGGAGAATCTCAGCAAGTATGGCAGCCTCTGTCACGAGAAGAACAGATAAAGTTTCAAGTCTAGTGACCCTACAACAACACTGAAAGCAACCGAGAAATAATATTATTTATATCAGGCTGGATGAGTGAGGGGGAGATTTGTTGAATGGATGGAGAAATGTCCAGAAAGAGAGAGAGAAGGAGAAATGAAAAGCAAACAAAGGGACTGCTGATAATGAAGTAGAAGGAAAATAAAAAGGGAATTTCTTCTAACATAACCCATTTCCCCATATTCCTGAATATTGCGTCAATCTAGATATGCCCCTGTTTAAAGTGAGTTACATTCCCACTATCGCTCTTCTCTGAGTGTAGTGGTCAACTACATCAGTAATCCTGATGCTGCCATTATAGTTGCTGAGATACAGAGAAACGTAATGCTACATTGTCAACTGCTTCTTTGGGGAACGGAAATTTTACTGTGCGTCTGCCAGAGATGTAACGGCTTTCTCAGCCAGGAAGAAAAGCATTTCAAACATTTTAAACACAGAATGGATGCACTGTGTATGTGAGGATTTGACTTGCTGCTGTCAGTAGACAGTAAAGGCAGGTTCTGTGGATTCTTATCTTGGGTGTGTATTATCAGCTGCTGCATCGACTCAGAGAGACCAAACGTCTGGTGACCCCACCATGGACAATGCATTTATACAGTGTTTCGGTCCATGGGGGAAATAAAGGAGCCGAGACTACACAGGACATCTCTGTATACGGCGAGGGGCTGGGCATAGTATTATCCTCCCTGGGATTTCCAGGAATATTTTTCTAAGCTGAACCAATTCCAAACATAAAATGTGAACCTTTCAAATTGAGGTTGTTACTGAGCTGTGTCCCCTCCATAAGTGTGGCTTGAGTCTCACACCAGGGACAGAACTGTGCTGACACTCACCATGAAGTGAACTGGATTAATTCTGGAACTTCCCAGGCAGGAGTTGTTAACATATTCATCATCTCCAAAGTGCAGTCCTCCGAAATATTCACTGGCTGTCAGAAGCCATCTGCCAGCTGAGAGGAATACATTGAGTCTATGTGCCTGAGGAAGGTACAGAAGCAAACTCCCAGATATACCAGGGGACAGAGGGACTGGTGAAAATGAAGAACTGCACGAAACTATAATTACTGAAGAGTATGATTTTGAAAATCTAATCGAATTGAAGATTGGTAATGTGCTGCATCTGCTGAGCTACATCCCAGAATATCGAGGAGGTGGCAATAGAGCTAACGAAAGAATTACTGATTATTCTTCAAAGCTGGTTACATACGAGAAAGGATCCTGCAGACTGGAGAGCAGCTATTGTAAAACTAAACGTTTAAAACTGGACGGAGAGGACAAATCGAATACTAAATAGCTTGATGTCAGCTGTGAGAAAAACGTTGGGACCTTTTATAAGAATGTGGCAACTGGACACTTGGAAAATAATAATATGATTTGATAGATATGGCCTAGATTCAGTAAAGGTAAATGAGCTTTGCTCAACCTGATGGAGTTTGTGGACTCTGTCCATTGTGTCTTTGAAAATTGACAACCAGCGGGAGTGGAATAATAGAATTTTCAGACGAAGTTTGACATTGTTGTGTGCAGGTTAGTAGAGAATGTTAGAGTCCATGTGCAGGTAAGGGTGGAATGTACACGGCATGTATTAACAAATGGATACTAGTCAAAATGAGCAGAATAGTATATTTTTTCTCTGGATGAAAGGCTTGTGGGGTCTCAGAAGGATCAGTTCTTATGCAATAACTGTGCATAAGTTATAAAAATGACTGAGATGTCAACAAAAAATACCATTATTGACATTTAACTTTATTAAATGGTGAGAGGTTGGGCTGTTGTTGAAAATGACCTGGATGTCTTTGGTCATAATTCATTAACAGAATTCTAACGAGGCAGGAAGTAATTATAACCGTAAAGGATATGTGGTCAGTCATGGAAAATTATTAAAGTACCATAATAAATATATCTTACTCAATGGTAGTGTTTTGTTGAAATAGTATTTGGGGTGATGTGAACAGCTGAGTTTGCTTTGTAAATAATGATCTCCATGTCACTGAGACAGTGCAAAGAAGTTTCACTAGACTGAACCCTGGCATGACGTTACCATAAGGAGAGAGTGTAGTAACTATGTGTTTAATCTGCAGCGCTGTGAGAGAATAAGAACTTGAAACTTGATGATTATGGACGGACCCTCATTATGTCTCAAGCAGCCGTTGATACGTTAAGAAATTCCATACTTTCATTCGGGTGGTCGATTCCTGATAGTTTACGTGCCTGTGCAAAGACCTCATTTTGATTGACAGTGAGGTACAGGCTCTGAATGAACTCTGAACACTTTCATGCACAGTTACTGTGTGACTCTGCAATCAATGTTACGTTATACAGAGTCCTGTCAGAAGCCATAATACCTTCATTGTGAAATAGTTAGCCATTCACCACCAGCCTCTGACTTCTTGAGAGAACATTGGTCTGCTCTCTCAGCGATAGAAGATGACTTTGAAACTGGTTAAAAAATTGTCTTCGTTCCTACCCCCAGGAAAAAATGTTAAAGTAACACATACGTACTATGAGTAATAAAGCCACAAGTAACAAAGTGGAGCAGGCTATCTGTTCAGTCCCTGTTCCATTTGTTTGTAATCTTGGACCCTCTCTGAAACCTTCCTGTTCCTGGGTTAGTGACTTGAGAAGATGAATGACCCCTTCATGTTCCTTTGTAAATGACTCCGAGTGTGGAATTGCCTCTTTCTGATCCTGTGTAATGGACGTGTAGTGTTGGACAGAGAGCTTGACTTCCTGTGTAACTGGCAGGAGGGACGGAATTGGCTGTCTCTCTTTTTGCACAACTGTTTTGATGGGCTGAATGACTTTCCCACATTCTTATGAAGCCAAATTTAGGTGCAGAGTGAACTCCTTCGTTTACTGTCGAAATGTGCAGTGTCTGCCAGCGCTGTTACATAACTTTTACCGACAGTTTAACAGCACAGGCTTGAATGCTGTCCAGGTCTTGTTGCGCATGGACACAGAATGATTTAGGACCTGAGTGATGGCGAAGTGTTCTGAATATTGTGCAACCTATAATGAATATCCCCACTTCTGATCAGTGTGAACTCAATGGTTTGAGTGGCCTGCTTCCACACTGCAGGGAAACTGGAGAGGCCTGGGCTGAGGGATCTACACTGCAGATCTCCTGCAGTGATGTCCAACAGCTGAGATGATTGATGCCCAATGAGGATAAACAACTTCACTTGTGCTGTGAATGACTCCAAACAGCGGAGAGTTTGCAACGGATTCTGATGAAGTGCAATTTTGCTCTGGGTCCTTCATGTTATCCTCAGTTAAATACTGCCCTGATAACAGGGCCAGTCGCACTGAGCTAAGCCCTTGCATTCACCTCTCTCACTCGTATCAATAGGTCATGATTTATAAGCAGAGCAATGGTTTCTTCAAACAGAGGGTAGTGAATGTCAGGAATTCTCTATTCGAGAGAGTCAGGGGAGCTAGATCGCTGAAAGATCTCTGAATGGTCTTCACTGTTTCTGTGCATCAGTTATAGCAGTAAGTGGCCTCCAACTGCTCCTGTCTAGCAGGTTGGAGGGGCTGAATGGAGAAATGGAGCATCGCACTCAACAGCAAGATTAGGTCGTTCCACACTGTGAAATTGCTCCACCAGGCACTAAGATTGGGGAATAACAGATTGTGGTCTCAGTCCCACCTTCCTGTCAGTATTCCATTATCCACAACTCATTCTCTGTCAAATATTAATGAACTTAGTTTGAATAAATGTGAACAAAGAAGCACCACATACCTCTGGGGAAGAGAATTCTCACTCAAATGGCTCTTTTAGTATTTCTCCACATCTCTCTTACAGTGTGGTACAGCAGGGAACCCTGCCCACTAAACCAGACATCCCAATCTGATCTCAACCTATTTGTCAGCATTAGGCCCATATCCCTGTAAATCATTCCTATTAATATGCATAGCCAGGTGCCTTTTAAATGTTGGATGAAACTTTGGATGAAATAAATTAAAATGAAATCAAAAATCTCTATGAAAATATTGTCCCTTTACTATCTTTCTCCCCTCACTTTACGCCTTTGTCCTATAGGTTTGGACTCCCCGAACCTGGGAAAAATACATTGGCTATTCAGATTCTCCATGCCTCTCATAATTTTATAAACGTCCATGATGTCACGCCTCGGACTCTGATTCTACAGAGTAAACAAGCCCCAGTCTGTCCAGCATCCCCCATTCCTCAAACCCTCCACTCCCGGCAATATCCTTGTAAATCTTTTCTGCATCCTTTGAAGTTTAACAACATCCTTCCTGTAGCTGAGCGAACAGCATTAAACACAGTATTCTAAATCTAGCCTCACCAAAATCCTGCCCATTCACAACATGATCTCCCAACTCGAATATTCAATGCACTGACCAATAAAAGCAAGCATACCAAATCTCTTCTTCACCACCCTGTCTACCTGCGACTCCACTTTTAAGGATCTTTGAGCCTGCACAGTTTTGTTCATCAATACTCCGCAGGCCCCCACCATTAATTGTGTATGTTCTGCCCTATGTTACCTTACCAAAATGCAACACTTCACATTTATCTAAATTTAACTCCGTCTGTCACTCCTTGGCCCATTGGCCCATCTGATCGACGTCCCATTGTACTCTGAGGTAGACCTTGCTGGCCACTGCATCTCCAATTTTAATGTCATCTGTAAACACAATAAACAGGCAAATATTCACATTCAAATCATTGATATAAATAACGAAAAGCAGTGGATTCAGCACTGCTCCTTGTGGCAGAACACTGGGCCTCCAGTCCGAAAAGCAGGCCTCTACCTCCCTCAGTCTCCTACCATCACTCTAAGTTTCTAGTCATTTGGCTTGCTTATCTTGGATCTATGTATGACCTAACCTTCCTAACTTGTCTGCTATGCGAAATCCTGTCGAATGCCTTGCTGAAATCTATATGGACAGAGTTAACCACATTGCCATCACTAATCCTCTTTGTCACGTCTTCACAAAACGCAGTGAACTTTGTTAGAAATGATTTCCATACACAAAGCCATGTTGTCTATCCATCATCGTTTGTTACTTTGCAAATACATGTAAATCCTACGCCTCTCAATCCTCTCCAACAACATGTCCACCAATGACGACAGGCTCTCCGGTCTATAGTTCAGGACATTATTTACTTTCCTCATCCCAGGCTTCCGCTGCTCACTGCAAATGTAAATGTAATGGGGTTGGTGATATGATCGATAATGTTGGCCTCAGACTGGGTCAGGGTTACGAACAAGTCAGGCAAGATTCTTTAATTTGTTAAAATTAGCAAGTTTATGACACAGACAAAGTTGCTCAAACTATGATGGAAAGATAAATGACAGACAGTTTGGATATGGCAAGTCTGTACACCAATGTTTTCCTTTCGAAAAATACTGGCACATGCACACATTTGATGACAATCTGAAAAATAAAATCTCTGCAGAGGGTTAACTTTAAAGAACTTTGCCCAAATGTTAATTCAACTCGTGACAAAAGGAAACACGACTGATTTCCCAAACATTATTCAGTTTTTGGAACTATTCTGCTCTTACATGCTGCTGGTAATGGGATTACTTCCTGGAATAGGTTGGTTTATTTCAGGCAGTGGAGCGATTCCAGTGAATCGTCGACAGGAATCCTCCAGCAGTGGTAAATCGACTGAGGAGTTTTCAGCTCACACACGTTGCGGGGAGGAGGAACACGGAGAGAGAGGGAGCAATAGGCTTCTCAGGAAAATTACAATTTGTCCCCCTCTGAGTTGAATCACACAATAACGTTATCCGGTCCAAAATTGGACCAAGTGAGGTCTCTTTGAACAGTGTCTGAACTGTACGACTCCATCCCATTCCCTGCTCCATGCAGCTACATCATTGTTGCTGCTGGACACCCAGCCATTTCTTTCGGAACAAATAGTGCCACTCGAATTGAAGATGTGTTTATATGTTCCCGTATACTTTTAAAATACAACTTGTAATATCTTCACAATATCTGCATTTCAATGAATGCATCATATTCTTAAATTAGCTCCCCAATTTTATTCTCCCAAAGAAGATAAAATATTCATCAGGTATTCACTAGCTCAAAATCTTGTGTGGTCAATAAAAACATTTCTCATTTTCAGGCCTAAATCACGAATAGTTCATAAAATAATGCCTTCATCGCAAGAGCAAGTAAAGAGAAACATCTTTGAAAAGTTTCAAAAACAACTTGTTTTTTCCGTTCAATGGAATTACAGCCTTGCACAGTACATCAGATATGGTCTGAGCAACGGCCTGTATAGATGCAGTAAATCATCCTTAAGATCAGACCCAATACTCTTTGTAAGAAAAAGCATCATTTCATTTAATTTTCAAATCACGTGCGGCATGTACAGACTAACTTGGTGTAATTTATGCACCAGGACACACGAATCCCTTTGTATCACGGAGTTCTGCAATCTGCCTCCAGTTATATAATTTCCGGTTGTTTTATTCGTCCTCCAAAACACAGACTTCCCATCACTCAGATTGAACGGTTTTTGTTTGGCGAAGCTTAACTCACTGCCCTGTCCTGTCTGTATCTCATTACAGACGGTCTGCTCTCCCATGTCTGTATCCCATTGCAGTCGCTCTGCCTCCATTGAAATCTTATAGAATGACTATTCTGCTGTATGAGCAAACTGAAGCTCCAATACATTCAGCCCCTTCTTCCAAATCATTAATCTGGATTGTAAACTGTTGATGACTTCACAATGATTCCTGAGGAATTTCACTAGTTACAGCTTTCCGACCTGAAAATAAGTAATTATCTCGACTCTGTATTTCCTGGTAGCGGACCAGGGCTCTCCTATTCCTGTTTAACAGCCGAGAAAGGTTGCATGGCCGCCTGCTATACTGTGGAGCTGATTGTCGATTTGTTTCTGATCTCAGCGATCCGCCACTCGGGCCATTTGTTGTCAGATGATCAGGTGGAGTTCGTAATGTTAATGATCCTGATCCCTGAGAGTTTAAAAGATGAGCACAGAATATAGACTAACATTTGGGTGGATAGCTATCTTTCTGATGAAACGATAGAACCACCTGCAATATCAGTCATGTGGTGAATTTTGACCTTCAGACACTGAGGAGGGGGGAGACTTCCTATTAGCCTGATGAGCATTCGTCCCCTTAACGACACAACCAATAATGCCCATCATTATTTTAATTTTTGGCTGTTGTATTTAAAATTGTTGCAGTCACTACACATTTAAATAAGCGATTGTCTTTGAGAAGTGACCTTATAGAGGTTTATAAAATCATGAGGAGCATGGATAGGGTAAATAGGCAAGGTATTTTCCCTGTGGTAAGGGAGTCTATAACTAGAGGGTATAGGTTTAGGGTGAGAGGGGAAAGATATAAAAGAGACCCGATGGCAAACTTTTTCATGCAGAGAGTGGTGCGTGTTTGGAATGAGCTGCCAGACGAAGTGGTGGAGCCTGGTACAATTGCAACATTTAAAAGACATCTGGATGGGAATATGAATAGGAGGTGTTTGGAGGGATATGGCAGGTGGGACTAGATTGGGTTGGGATATGTGGTCAGCATGGGCAAGTTAGACCGTAAGTTCTGTTTCCGTGCTGCACACCTCTCAGACTCTATGACTGTATGGCCCAGTCTTCACTGTTTCCTGGGGATGAGAAAACCACAGAAAGCTCAACCCTAAGGAGAGAAGAACATCCTTATCTCAATCTTAAATGGTAGAACCTCGAAATTTCAAAGTGTATGAACCTCACAGCAAGTCAGGTCCCCATTTTAAAAATGAGTGCACAACCAATAGCAAAGTCATAATCCATTCTCCCCTCAAACCTACCCACATTCCCATTGACTCTGTTCAGTAAAGTATTTATCAAATTCAGCCTCCACTCTTCTCTTGGATAGACATTTCTGATAGCGTAAACCACAGAGCATATGAAATTGGTGCAGAACTAGACTGTTTGTCCATCAAGCATCATCTGCTGTTCAATCATGGCTGACATGTTTCTCAAAAAAAGTCTCCTTGCCTTCTCACTGTAACCTTGATCCATTTATCAATTAAAATGTATCCATCTCTGTCTTAAATACAGAACTGTGTCTCTGTCTCTATGCCTGTATGTGTGTGTGTGTTTCAGCTTATTGGAAGGAGGCAGAGGATGGTGAAGGAAGGTTGTCTTTGGGACGGGAGTCCTTTGACCAGCGGCGTTCCACAGGGATTGGTGCTGGATCCACTTTAGTTTGTCATTTATATCAGTGACTCAGATGAGAATTATGTAATGTATGTCGAGCAAGTTGTCAGATGACACCAAGCTTAGTTATATTGTGGAAAGTGAAGAAGTTTACATAACATTACAAAGAGATCATTTTTTAATCGGATCAATGAATCATAGAAATGTACAGCACAGAAACGGACCCTTTAATCTAACGCATTCTTGCCAGCCAGATGTCGTAAATTAACTTAGTTTCGTTTTCCAGCATTTGTACCATATCCCTCTAAACCATTCCAATTCATGACCCCATCCAGATGGGCTTTAACTGTTGTAATCGTACCATCCTCCACCACTTCGTCTGGCTGATCACTGCATACATAAACTAATTTGTGTGTGAAATTGGTCCCCTTAAGTCCCATTTGTTCTTGTCCATTTCACCTTAATTCTATGTCCACTAGTTGTAGACTTCCCTACAGTGGGATAAAGACCCTGACTGTTCACCCTATCCATGGTCTTCATGATTTTATACACCCAAATAGAATGCGCAATTTTGACTCTAATCAACATGAATAGCTGTGTTTTCAGTAAAACTGGGCCCAAATGCTGAAAATCAGGACTGACCCTTCTTCCTTCTTCATCACATCACAATTCTAAAATTATTTTACCTATTGTTCAGCCACATTATGAAACACCTTTGTGGAATCTTTATCTAGAATTTTGGGCTCAGAGGTAGGGACACAACCACCACTTGTCAACAATCCCTGAAGCTGCAACATTATTCTCCTGTGTTTTTGTTCGTCAGCCTGTTTTGTGACATACCTCCTTGACAGGCAGGAATTCAATCCAGACCTTCTGGTCCAGAGTGAGAGACAATACCATGCAAGTTCAGGTATTGGAATATAACCCAGAGGTCTGGCTCAGAAGCATGGGCATTACCCACTACACAAGACTTAAACTATTCCCAGATTTTGGGTCACATTTTAAATGTCAGCTTTCAGGTCGGTGTGGTTTGGTTAACTTTACTGAATTACACAGTTAAAACCGACGAAAGATGTTCACCTCATGTTTAGGATGTTCCGTTTATGTGTTTTGCTTTCGAGATAAACTATGAAGATCTTTAATTGCTTGGCTATGATTTTCACCTTAAGTGGCTATTATCTGACATCGGCAATATGAGGGAAAGACATCCTGCAGACACTCTGCACGAGAAAGGATCTGGAATAGATATTTATTACTGAACACCAGAGATGAAGAAAGAGCATACTTTCTGGATTAAAAAAAACAATCACTATTTCCCGCCTCTAACATGTGACTGCCCTCTTCTTAAAACCTCGAAATGATCCAGGTCAGATGATTACTGTCCAGCCTTTCTTACCCAGTACTATCACTCACTGGGCTGAGCAGTGGCAGATTGAGTTTACTTTCAATAAATCAATGTATCGCAATTTGGTAAAACAAACAAGGAGACAACGTACAAAATTAAATCTCGAGCCATTGATAGTGTTGTAGAACAGAGAGATCTAGGGTTCTGATATATTTCTTTGAAGTTTGCATCATGTATAGGCAGGGTGGGTATGAAGGCGTTTGGCTTGCTGACCTTCATTCCTCAGACCTTTGAGTACAGGTGCTAGAACATTATCTTCAGGTTGCTCTGAACACATGTGAGGTCTATCCTGAAGTACTGTATGCAGGTCTGGTCAACCAGTTACATTGAGGATATTATTAAACTGGAGAGGATTCATAAAAGATTTACCACGCTGTTGCTGGGAATGGAGTGTTTCCGTTATAAGGACAGGCTCGATGGACTGTGACCTGTTCCATTGCAGCGTAGACGTTTGCGATCTTATCAACCTTATAGAAGTTTACAAAACAATGATGGGTACAGATAATGTTGAATGGCAGCTGTCCTTTCCTTAGGGTGGAGGATATCAAGATAAGGGAGTAATTTTAAGATGACAGGGGAAAGTTTTACAGAGGATATAGTGTCATGGAGCTGTCCAGCATGGCAACAGACCGTTCTATCCAACTCGACCCTGCCAAACAGATGCCCTACATTAATGTAGCTCCATTTGCCAGCGTTGGGCCCATATCTCTCTAAACACTTCCCATTCATGTGCCCATCCAGATGCCTTTTAAATGTTGTAATTGCCCCTACCCCCACAACTTCCTCTGGCAGCTCGTTACATATAAAGCACCCTCTCTTTGATAACTTTGCCCCTGAGATCCAGTTTAAGTCTTTCCCCTCTGACCTCAACCTATGTCCTCTAGCTTTGGAAAATGTTACCCTGGGGAAAATAACTTGGTTAATGGCACTATCCATTCCACTTGTGAGTATATGAACCTCTATGATCACCTCTGAACCGCTGATGCTCCAGGGAAAATAACCCCGACATATTCAGCCTCTCCATAAATCTCAAAACATCCAATCCTGGCAATATATTTTTAAATCTTTTCTGAATCATTTAAGGTTTCACACATCCTTCCTCGAAGAGCGAGACAGCAATTTCACGAAGTATTCAATAGTTTCTGAACCAATTTCCTGTACAGCCACAAAATGACCGCCTAACTCTTACATTCAATGCACTGTCCAACAACGACAAGCATAGCAAACACGTTCTTCACTATCCTGTATCTCTGCAACTCCGCTTTCAAAGCATTATGAACCTGCACTCCAAGGTCTCTTTGTTTAGCAACACTCCCCAGGGACTTAACATTAAATGAGTAAGCCAAGCCTTGACTTTCCTTTTCAAACTGCAGCTCTTCACATTTATCGAGATTAAACTCCACCTGACATTCGGCAGCCCATTGGTCCATCTGCTCAAGATCCCGTTGGACTCTGAGGTAATCATTTTCTCTGTCCACTGCACCTTCAATTTTCGTGTCAAATACGAACTCACTAAGTATGTCTCCTCTGTTCATATCTAAATAATTTATGTAAATGATGAACAGCAGTGGAACTAGCACCAATCTTTGTGGCACGCCACTGGTCATAGGCCACCAGTCTGAAAAATAACCCTAAACCACGACCATCTGTCTTCTACCTTTGAGCCAGTTCTGTATCCAAATGGCTGGATCTCCTTGTATTACATGCGATCTCACCTCGCTAACCAAGGGGAACTTGGCGAATGCCTTACTGCAGTCAATATAGATCACGTCCGCTGCTCTGCCTCCATCAATGCTTTTTGTTACTTCTTCAAGAAAAATGTAATCCAGTTCGTGAGACATGATCTCCCATGCACAAAACCATGTTGACTTTCCTTTATCATTTCTTGCCTTTCTAAATGCATGTAAATCCTGTCATTACGATTCTAACCAACAACTTGCCCACCACCGATGTCAGGCTCACTGATCTATTGTTCCCTGGCTTTTCCTTGCCAGTTTGTTTTATAATGGCACCACGTTAGTCAGCCTCATGTCTTCCAGTACCTCACCTATTGATGATAAGCACATCCCATTAAGATTTACAGCAATTACTTCTCGAGCTTCCCACAGAACCTGATCAGGATCTAAGAAGTGCATTGATATTACACATCATTTGGTTCGTGTATGGCATGAAGGTCCTCAGAAGTAATAGATGTGGGTAAAGCTGCAATGTTTAAAAGATATTTTATTAAGTACAAGAATAAGATTTGATGAGATTACAGTGTGGAAACAGGCCCTTCGGCCCAACAAGTCCACATCGACCCGGCAAAACGCAAACCTATATTTACCCCTTACCTAACACTACGGGCAATTTAGCATGGCCAAATCACCTGACCCTGCACATCTTTGGACTGTGGGACGAAACCAGAGCACCTGGAGGAAACACACGCAGACACGGGGAGAACATGCAAACTCCACACAGTCAGTCGCCTGAGGCGGGAATTGAATGCGGGTCTCTGGCGCTGCGAGGCAACAGTACTAACTACTGTGCCACCGTGCCACTCACAGAATGTTTGGAAAAATATTGTCCAAGTGCAGGAACGTGGGACTAGTTTAGTTTGAGATTATCGTTAGCATTGAGTATGGGCTGATAGATCTGTTTTCAAACCCCATATATAACTCTGTTGTTCCATGTATCTTCGTATGTCCAAGTTTGTATCTGCAAATTTCTGTCCGGGCTCGCTGATATGTGTGTGTTTATATGCGTATCTATGTGTTTCTATCTTGCTGTGTGTTCTGCATCAGTGTGTGTATGTATGTTGATATCTCTATCAATGCATCTGTGTGCAATGGGAACTGTTTTGTTTTGGGGTGAATCATTGAATGGGGTTCAAAGCCTCCCTTCCTCCCTCTCCCTCTCCCTCTTTTGCTGAAAGTGATACAATGCGATGTTCTGCTGGTGTGTTTTAGGACTTTTCAATCCTTTCTTACATGTAAGATTATTTGTAAGGTTAAGTCAATAAACATGGCATTTTACAGGTTGTTTGTGTGTGTGTGTGTGTGCGTGCGCGCGCGCATGCGTGTGTGTGTGTGTTTGCCAATGTGTGTGTCTATGTGTTTGCATGTCTGTGTGTGTGCAGCTGTGTGTATGTATGTGCGTCTGTGTGTGTGCATGTGTCTGTGAATATGTGAGTGTCTGTGTGTGTTAGTTTTCGTCCTTGTCTGTGTGTGTGCGTGCCTGCGTGTCTGTATACATCTTTGTGTGTGCATGCGTGTGCATGTGTGTGAGGAATGTGGGTGTCTGTGCATGGGTGGTTGTGGGCATCTGTGTGTGTGAGTCTGTGTGTGTCTGCCTGTATGAGAGCGTATGTGTGTATGTGTGGCGAGTATAGGTGTCTGTGTGTATGTGGGGGGGGGAAGTGTGGCTGTGTGAGTGTTTGTGCGTGTGTCGGTATGTGTGTGTCTCTGTCCGTCTGTGTCTGTGTGTGTGTTTCTGTGTGTGTGTGTGTGTGTGTGTGTGCCTGTGTTGAAAGAGTGTGGTGCTGAAAAAGCACAACCGTTCAGGCAGCATCCAAGGAGCAGGAGAGTCGAAATTTCGAGCTTCATCCCATCATTAGGAATGAGGTTTATGGGCCAAGGGGGGTGAGGGATAAATGGGAGGGCGTGGTGCAAGAGGGAAAGGTAACTGGAAAGGCAATTGTTAAATGAAGGTGGGGTGAAGGTCATAGATTGGAGAGGAGGGTGGAGTGGATAGGTGGGAAGGAAGATGGGCGGGTAGCACAGTTCAAGAAGGAGGCGCCGAGTTGGAGAGTTGGATCTGGAATAAGGAGGGGGAGGGGAAATGAGGAAACTGGTGAAATCTGTAGCTCTCTGTGTTCTATGTGTGTGTCGGTCAGCGTGTGTACGTCTGTGTGCGTCTGTTTGTGTGTCTGTGTGTCTCTCTGCCTCTGGTTTGTGTGTGTGTGGGTATGTCTTTGTGAGTTAATCCTTGTGGATGTGGGGCTTCTGTGAGTATGTGTGCTTGACTGCGTGTGTGTGTGTAGCTGTATGTGTGTATGCATGTGTGTCTGTTTCTGTGAGTGTGTGTGCATCTGTGTATGTATCTGTGTTTGACTGCCTGTGTGTGTCTGCATTTGTGTGTGTCTGTTCGTGTGAGTGTGCGTCTATGTCCAATTCTGTGTGTGTGCCTGCGTCAGTGTGTGCCCGTTTCTGTGAGTATGTGTGCGTGCCTCTGTGTGGGTGTGTGTGTGTGCGCGTGTGTGTCTGTGTACGTGTCTGTGGGTGTGCGTCTGTGTGTGTCTGTGTGTGTGTCTGATGGGTGGGTGTGTGTCTGTGTGTTTATGTGTGTGTCTGTGTGTGTCTGTGTGTGTGTGTGTGTCTGTGTCTTTTTGTGTGTTTGTCTGTGTGTGCGTGTGCTGATGGTGCTGTGAACTGCTGCCCTCCCTCTGTCCCTCCCAACCTGAATACCTAACGATTTTCACCCTACACCCCTACTGTACAGCGGTGTGGAGAGGCCAGCAAAGATTGACAGCAACAGGAAGCTCAACAGGTCTGACAGCATCTGTGGACAGAAATGAATGGACCATTCCTGGGATCTCGTGTCAGGGGGATATTACATCACTTTAAGCAAAATAGAGACTGCCAGACTCGCTGTACACTGATACATACAGATAGACACATACTAATAGACTTAGAGACGCGCACTAATACAGTGTCCAGCAGCATTTCTCTTGCTCCATGGTAAGCGTGTAAATATTTCAATCATTCTCTCTGATGTGTATCAGTATTTAAGTCTGTCCTCAGGGAGTGTGTTATATTGCAATTGCTCACAATAGTGAGTAAGTCAGTATTTCTGTGTGGAATGTTGCTGAAGGACAATTTCAATGTTTGCAGAAAGCAAACCTGGAAGAAATATGAAGTGTGTGGAGTACAGTGTTGGACTTCAACAGGACAGTGACACGTTGGTGTATTTTTCAGGTTTATGGCAGATCAGGATCAATGCAGAGCAGTTTAATGCGATGCACCTTGGTAGGGATAACTCTGAAAGTCAATATAAAACCTTCTGTACCAGTATAAAGGGTTTTTTGTTGCAGACAGTGTTGTATATGAACACATATTATTGAAGATGTCAGAACAAATGGGGAGAGCAGTAAATATCACAGATTAATTTCAGTATCTGACCTGTTCACAGGTGTAGGTGTAGGAGGGAGCCTCCGTGCTCCCTTCCTGGGAGGTGGCGGTGACGATGTAATGTGAGTCCGCCCTCCTGCCCACCGAGACCGTGGGGATTCCATTTGTACCAGCTCGACATAAAATGGAGATGGCATCAGGGCCACGGCTTCTAAGTTGTGCCGGGGGAAACAGAGCTGCCAGTGGGTTTAAAGTGAGAATTGCCCTTCACTGAACATTGCTCCTTACTCGGTTGGTGGGACGCGGATGTTTCAGAATCGCCACAAGAGGTGTCCTGGTCCTCTCCGGCTCCTACCAGGGTCCTCCCCACATGGCGGGGGTGTGGGGGTGATGGAACGGATATCGAGCACCCCACCACACGGCTTTCTGTCCTATTCCTGACTGTTTCTCCTGCACTGGGAGAATGTGAGTGAGGGAAGGAGTTTGAGAATGGGTGGCGCTGCTGTTAGTGCTACTGCAGGTGGGGAACGGGGACATGGTGAGGTGTCCGGAGGGAGTCAGTCCACAGTGTTGTATCCATGCAGTGTTATTAGTGTGAGGGGTAAAGTGGAGCGAGAGAGAGAGAGAGAGAGAGAGAGTCAGACAGAGAGATAGAGCGACCATAATTCTATTTGTGTTAAAATAGTGATGGAAAAGGTATATCAGATCTAAAAGTTGAAGTTCATAATTGGGAAAAGGCCAATTTTGACGGTATTAGGTAATAACTTTCGAAAGCTGATTGGAGGCAGATGTTCGCAGGTAAAGGGACGGCTGGAAATGGGAAGCCTTCAGAAGTGAGATCACAAGATTCCAGAGAAAGTATATTCCTGTCAGAGTGAAAGGGAAGGCTGGTAGATACAGGGAATGCTGGATGACTAAAGAAGTTGAGGGTTTGGTTAAGAAAAAGAAGGACGCATATCTCAGGTATAGACAGGATAGATCAAGTGAATCTTTAGAAGAGTATAAAGAAAGTAGGACTATACTTAAGAGGGAAATCAGGAGGGCAAAAAGGGGACATGAAACAGCTTTGGCAATTAAAATTAAGGAGAATCCAAAGGATTATTACAAATATATTAAGGACAAAAGGGTAACTAAGGAGATAATATGGCCCCTCAAAGATCAGCAAGGCGTCCTTTGTGTGGAGCCACAGAAATTGGGGGAGATACTAAATGAATGTTGTGGTTCTGTTCGCCGAGCTGGAAGTTTTTGTTGCAAACGTTTCGTCCCCTGGCTAGGCAACATCATCAGTGCTTGGGAGCCTCCTGCGAAGCGCTTCTTTGATGTTTCCTCTGGTGTTTATAGTGGTCTGTCCCTGCCGCTTCTGGTTGTCAGTTTCAGCTGTCCGCTGTAGTGGTTGGTATATTGGGTCCAGGTCGATGTGTTTGTTGATGGAGTTTGTGGATGAATGCCATGCCTCTAGGAATTCCCTGTTCTCTGTCTGGCTTGCCCTATGATAGTAGTGTTATCCCAGTTGAATTCATGTTGCTTGTTGTCTGCGTGTGTGGCTACTAAGGATAGCTGGTCGTGTCGTTTCGTGGCTAGTTGATGGTCATGTATGCGGATTGTTAGCTGTCTTCCTGTTTGTCCTATATAGTGTTTTGTGCAGTCCTTGCATGGTATTTCGTACACTACATTAGTTTTGCTCATGTTGGGTATCGGGTCCTTCGTTCTGGTGAGTAGTTGTCTGAGCGTGGCTGTTGGTTTGTGTGCCGTTATGAGTCCTAGGGGTCGCAGTAGTCTGGCTGTCAGTTCTGAGATGCTCCTGAAGTATGGTAGCGTGGCTAGTACTTTTGGTTGTGGTAAGTCCTCGTTCCGTGGTCTTTCTGTTAGGCACCTGTTGATGAAGTTGTGCGGGTATCCGTTTTTGGCGAATACCTTGTATAGGTGTTCCTCTTCTTCTTTTTGCAGTTCTGGTGTACTGCAGTGTGTTGTGGCCCTTTTCAATAGTGTTTGTGTGTGTTGGGGTGGTTACTTTCATAGTTTAGAACTTGGTCTGTGTGTGGCTTTCCTGTATATCCTTGTAGTGAATTCTCCGTTCGCTGTTCTCTGTACCATCACGTCTAGGAATGGGAGTTGGCTATCCTTTTCTTCTTCTCTCGTGCATCGGATTCCTGGTCGTGTCGTTTCGTGGCTAGTTAATGTTCATGTATGCGGATTGTTAGCTGTCTTCCTGTTTGTCCTATATAGTGTTTTGTGCAGTCCTTGCATGGTATTTTGTACACTACATTAGTTTTGCTCATGTTGGGTATCGGGTCCTTCGTTCTGGTGAGTTGTCAGCGGATCCAAACACTCTATACAATCAACACAGGAATTCTTGGACATCATCAGAAATATACACATAGACAAAGAAGAAACCATGATATCATTCGACGTGACGGCACTGTTCACTTCGCTTGACAAAACCCCTAGCCAGATCCGGTGTGTTTTTTCTATTTCCGTGTTTTTAATGATTACAAACGTGTCATCGACATATCTGACCCAGAGTTTGGGTTGAATTTGTCGTAGGACTGTTTGTTCTAACCTTTGCATAACTGCCTCTGCTATGAGTCCCGAGATTGGTGATCCCATGGGTGTTCCGTTCATTTGTTCGTATATCTGGTTATTGAATGTGAAGTGCGTTGTGAGGCTCAAGTCCACTAGTTTAAGTATGCCGGCTTTGTTGATAGGTTCAGCATCCTGTTTTCTGTTCTGTATGTCCAGTAGGTTGGCTATTGTTTCTCTGGCTAGGGGTTTTGTCAATCGAAGTGAACAGTGCCGTCACGTCGAACAATATCATGGTTTCTTCTTTGTCTATGTGTATATTTCTGATGATGTCCAAGAATTCCTGTGTTGATTGTATAGAGTGTTTGGATCCGCTGACAACTCACCAGAACGAAGGACCCGATACCCAACATGAGCAAAACTAATGTAGTGTACAAAATACCATGCAAGAACTGCACAAAACACTATATAGGACAAACAGGAAGACAGCTAACAATCCGCATATATGAATATCAACTAGCCACGAAACGGCACGACCAGCTATCCTTAGTAGCCACACACGCAGACAACAAGCAACATGAATTCGACTGGGACAACACTACTATCATTGGGCAAGCCAGACAGAAAACAGCCAGGGAATTCCTAGAGGCATGGCATTCATCCACAAACTCCATCAACAAACACATCGACCTGGACCCAATATACCAACCACTACAGCGGACAGATGAAACTGACAACCGGAAGCGGCAGGGACAGACCACTATAAACACCGGAGGAAACATCAAAGAAGCGCTTCGCAGGAGGCTCCCAAGCACTGATGATGTTGCCTAGCCAGGGGACGAAACGTTTGCAACAAAAACTTCCAGCTCGGCGAACAGAACCACAACAACGAGCACCCGAGCTACAAATCTTCGCACAAACTTTGAATACTAAATGAATATTTTACATCATTATTTACTGTGGAAAATGATATGGAAGATAAAGAATTTGGGAAAAGAAATGGTGACATCTTGCAAAATGTCAAGATTACAGAGGAGGAAGTACTGAATATCTTGAAACGGTTAAAGGTGGATAAATCCCCAGGACCTGATCAGGTGTACCCTAGAACTCTGTGGAAAGTCAGAGAAGTGATTGCTGGGACACTTGCTGAGATATTTGTGTCATCGATAGTCACAGGTGAGGTGCCGGAAGATTGGTGGTGCGACTGTTAAAGAAGAGCCGTAAAGACAAGCCATTAACTCTAGACCAGTGAGCCTGAACTTAATGGTGGGCAAGCTGTAGGAGCGAATCCTGAGAGGCAGGATGTACATGTATTTGGAAAGGTTAAGGATAGTGAACACGTCTTTGTGCGTGGGAAATCATGTCTCACAAACAATTGAGTTTTTTGAAGAAGTAACAAAGAGGATTGGTGAGGGCAGAGCAGTAGATGTGATCCATATGGACTTCAGTAAGGCGTTCGACAAAGTTCCCTATGGGAGAGGTGAGCAAGGTTAGATCTCATGGAATACAGGGAGACCTAGCCATTTGGATACAGAACTGGCTTAAAGGTAGAAGACAGAGGGTGGTGGTGGAGGGTTGTTTTTCAGACTGGAGGCCTGTGAACAGTGGAGTGCTACAAGGATCGCTGCTGGGTCCTCTACTTTTTGTCATTTACAGAAATGATTTGGATGCGAGCCTAAGAGGTACAGTTAGTACGTTTGCAGCTGACACCAAAATTGGAGGTGTAGTGGACAGCGAAGAGGGTTTCCTCAGATTACAACAGGATCTGGACCAGATGGGCCAATGGGCTGAGAAATGGCAGGTGGAGTTTAATTCAGATAAATGCGAGGTGCTGCATTTTGGGAAAGCAAATCTTAGCAGGACTTATACACTTAATGTTAAGTTCCGAGGGAGTGTTACTGAACAAAGAGACCTTGGAGTGTAGGTTCATAGGTCCTTGAAAGTGGAGTCACAGATAGGTAGGATAGTGAAGAAGGCGTTTGGTATGCTTTCCTTTATTGGACAGAGTATTGGGTAGAGGAGTTGGGAGGTCATGTTGCGGCTGTGCACGACTTTCGTTAGACCACTGTTAGAATATTGCGTGGAATTCTGGTCTCCTTCCTATCAGAAAGATGTTGTGAAACTTGAAAGGGTTCTGAAAAGATTTACAAGGATGTTGCCAGTATTGGAGGATTTGAGCTACAGGGAGAGGCTGAACAGGCTGGAGCTGGTTTCCCTGGAGTGTCGGAGGCTGAGGGGTGACCTTATAGAGGTTTACAAAATTATGAGGGGCATGAATAGAATAAATAGGCAAGGTCTTTTTTCCTGGGGTGGGGGAGTCCAGAATGAGAGGACATAGGTTTAGGGTGAGAGGGGAAAGACATAAAAGTGACCTAATGGGCACCTTCTTCACACAGAAGGCGGTACGTGTATGGAAATAGCTGACAGAGGAAGTAGTGCAGACTGGTACAATTGCAACGTTTAAGAGGCATTTGGATGGGTATATGTATACGAAGGGTTTGGAGGGATATGGGCCGGGTGCTGGCAGGTGGGACAAGATTGGGTTGGGATATCAGTCAGCATGGAAGGGTTGGGCTGAAGGGTCTGTTCCCATGCTGTAGATCTCTATGTCTCTATGACTCTATGATAGAGAGAGAGATAAAGAGAGAGAGAGGGAAGGTGTTGCCTGCAGTAGTGTGTGATGGAACACAAGCCTTGTTGTGGTTAGATGCGATAACAGATGTACAGTGAGTGTGAGGGAGCAGGGAGAATATGGTGAGCCTTATCCTGACAGAGTGGGGAAGGTTATTGATGCTTATCCTGTTTGCTGGACATTTCTTCAGACCGCAAATACTACACTGAGCTGGGTGGTGAGCTCGGACCATGCTCGATGGGTGTGGTATTGTGGCCTACTCTGGGAAGAGAATCCTCCTCCTCTGTATTAGCTCATTGACCAGGATCTCCGCGTCTCTGTTGACAAACCGTGGTGTTATTTCCCCTTATCTGCCGTGCTCAGGGTAAACTGTGCAGGGCAGCATCTAACTGAGAACGCTCAACCGTGTGCCCATTGGCCTTTTAAAGATGGCACCAGTGCCTGGAATCACGGAATATCTTGGGTCATGCAGGCGTTCGTGAGTATCTCCAGCCATGAAGTTTGGAAGAATCGGGTTGGTATTGAATGAGAGAGGCACCATGGGATGGGGTGGGTAGTTAATGAGGTGAGTTCGATAAGATGGCACCAGGAAACTCGCTCAGTCTCATACAGAAATCCCTCTCTCACACTCAATGAAAATGTCACTGAGACAAGTTATTGTTCGATTCTATCCAATGAGTCGAAGAGACTGCTGACCCTACTCCCAGTTACAAAGCTGCAGAACAAATGCTCATCTAATACTCTCCATCATCTGAACTCACACCAATACCTTGTTTACCCATTATTCTGGAAACACTGGCTCATGTTGCAGGATACTGTTAAAATGTCTTAATTTCACCATTCTGGAAGCTGGGAACATATCCTTCCAAGACATTGTCTCTCAGTCTCCCCCATGGCTATTCCCCAAACCCCTCCTTCTTATTGATACTTAAACTGATTCCCCCTTCTCTCTCTGGCCGTGATGTTCACACCCACAGCACCCCTCTGTCGTGGCACAGTGGAGATATGGAGCTGTAAATAGATGGGAGCTGCATATCCTGTCACTTCCAGCATGGGCTGCAAGTTTCCCTATGCTGGGCAGTGACCTCACACAATGTTACTGAACAATGCACTGGGGTGGTGGACACAGTTACACACCCTGGTCATATATCTCATCTGGATTTATAGATCAATGCACTGCTGTGGTCTGCATACCTTTCCATTCTGTGTTTATTGTGGGTTCTATTGTACAGAACACCAGTCTGGTCTGCACAGTGATCCCTGCTGAACAAATGTCTCATCTGGGTTTATAGATCAATGCATTGCTGAGGTCTGCACAGGGTTCCACTCTGGACTGATTACAGCGTGGTGTTCAACAGTACACCAGCCTGGACTGCGCAGTGTTCCATGCTGAACACATATCTCCTCTGGGTTTATGGTGCCTGGTCTGATTCTGTGAGGTGGATTGAGAATGTGATATAACTAATCACTTATGGCAATACATTGACTTTTGTTCCCAATCATGTGATTGGTCCTCCAAATTCTAACTCCTCCAACCAGTCCCATTATTCAGTCTACTTCCATTTGTTCAGCAAGTTGTTGTACCATGAGTAATTGGCTAGTTTCCATGTTAATAACTGTTCTGTCTATTTCCCTGGCCTTTGGCTTGCTCATCCTGGAGCATCGGGATTCACTGTGATAAACCTCAGTAAGGTTACTCCTCAGAACAAACCCCCCAGGGCACATAGCCCCAGCCCATTCATACTCTCCGTGTCGTTCAACATCACTCGCCACCACCACCCTACCCAACACTGTCAATATACTTGGAAATCTTTTCTGCACGCTTTCAAGTTTAACAACATCTTTCCTATAGCAGAGAGAGCAGAATTAAAGGCAGTATTTCAGAAGTGGCTGAACCTAGTGTGTAGGCGAAAGTGAGTATTGCAGATGGGGGATTTGAGAGTCAAGAGTGTAGTGCTGGAAAAGCACCGCAGGTCAGGCAGCATCCGAGGAGCAGGAGAATCGATTTTTCGGGGAAAAGCTCTAATCCTGATGAAGGGCTTTTGCCCAAAACGTCGAAGTTTCCTGGTCCTCGGATGCTGTTCTTTTCCAGCACTCTGAACCCAGTGTAAATCCCAGATGGCTTTTTTCTTCAAGACAGCAATTTCCCCTCCCACATGGTCGACGATGCCATCCAGAGCATCTCACCTCCACCTTCGAATCCCACCTCTCGCAATGCTACAGGGAAAGAACACCCCTTTTCCTCACCTTCCACCCCACCAAATCTCCAATACAATGCATTATCCTCCCCCATTTGCGCCACCTACAAACACACCCCACCACCAGGGAAACATTTCCCTCCCCACCCCGATCTGCATTCCATAAAGAACATTCCCGGCATGACTGCCTTGTCAGGTCCACGCCACCAATCAACCCCCCTCCACTCCTGGCCCCTTCCTCTGCTATCGCAAGAATTGGAAAACCTGCACCCTCACATCGCCCTCCCCTCCCCCTTCCCTCCCCCTCACCTCCCCCTCACCTCCCGCTCACCTCCCCCTCCCCCTCACCTTCCCCGCACCTCCCCTCACCTCCCCCTCACCTCTGTCCGAGACCCCGAAGGATCCTTCCACATCCTTTGGAATTTTACCTGTACTTCCACACACTCACCTGCAGTCCCCATTGCTCCTGATGTCTCCTCAGCATTGAGGAGACCGGGCCCCAAAGTACGGAACACGTCAGAGATCATTGCTGGGGCACCAGCAGCAACCAGCCCCACCACCCCGTGGGCTGAATACTTTAAATCCCCCTTCCACTCAGCGATGGACATGCAGGTCCTGGGCCTCCTCCACCGCCAACCTTTAACCACCCAATGCTCGGAGGAATAAATACACGTCATCTGCAACCACATGGGATCAATGTGGATTTCGCCAGTTTTCTCATGTCCCTTACCCCCACCTTATCCCAAATCCAACCTTTCAAATCATCACTGTCCCCATGACCTGGCCTGCTTTTCCATTATCTTTCCCATCTATTCGCTCCACCCTCCTCTCCGACATATCACTTCCAACCCAAACTTCATATTGCTATCACATTATCAGCGACCTTCCCTTAACCCCACCCCCTTCCCATTTATCTCTCAATACCCTTGGGACACAAGCCTCATTCCTGATGAAGGGCTTACACAAGAAATATCGATGCTCCTCTGATGCTGCCTGACTGACTGTACATTTCTAGCACTACAATCTCTATTCTCTCCTCTCGCATCTTCAATCCTCACTTTCTCCCTTGAGTTAATGTATCCAGAAATTTCACCACCAAGCATTTTATGCAGCTGGTCTGTTATTTTATCCTGTCTCCATTATAAACAGACTGGGACATATACAGCCCTGCAATGCTCTGGCAATACTCACATATACAATGAAAAAGTTACAAAAAAGGAAAGATTTAAAGTTGTCCGTCAGTCACCCTCATCCATTCCATCGAGACTGAGTAAATATTCCTTCTTACTACGATATGAAATGTTATGTAAGGAAGCGGTTAACTGAGCTTGCTTGTTCGGTGACTGTGATTAATGTCAGCCTTCATGGATTCTAATTATCCCAGTGGCGAGTTCCTATCTTTTAATGATAAATGAGCACCATTCAATAAGTTATCCCAGAGTATGAGCGGGAGCATCACTGACAGTACTAACAGAGATCAGCAGCTCCAGATGCAGAAGGGGAGGAGAGATCATAATCTGCGAAAAATAGACCGGAATATTCCAACAATGGATCAAAATCTGGGAACATTAGACTGGAATGTTCCAACAACGGACAGGCGTTTATCCGATTATGTTTTGTCTCTTTCTATATATTATGATTGGTTGTCATTATCATGGCGGATCTATTCTGCTCTTCACATTATTCAATATTTTTTATTATCCTCTCCTATCTTTCGTTGATGTCCCTGGTAAGTCTCGTCGTCCAGATATGTTTTTTTTTTCTCTCAACCAGTTATGACTGCATTACTGTTCTTCCATATATTCTTCACTTTCTGCCACTATTATTGTTCATGTTGAGACTCTAAATCCAGATATTCACTCTGCAGTCCACCACTAACTGCATCAGGGAATTTGTTCAATTACTGTCTCCCTCTGTGCTTCTGCCAGTGTTACTCATGGGTCTCTATATTGACCTACTCACTTTCAGATGTGAGCCATTTTCTCTCTGTCCTTGCTATTTAAATATTGGGAGTGTGGAGATCATTGCCCTCTATTATGATTACAAACTCTTTTTCCTTCCTGAGACTCCATTCCATCCCTGGCCAATATTTTTTCTTTAATTCTTTTCTGGGACTTAGGCATCACTGGCTGGCCGAATTGATAGCTCTTTCCTATTTGCCTTTGAGAAGGTGATGGTGAGTTGGCCTCTTGAATCGCTGCATTCCAAGTGCTGTGGGTTGACCCATAATGCCGTTAGGGAGGGCCTTCCAGGATTCTGACACAATAATTGCGAAGGAACATCGGTATATTTCCAAATCAGGGTGGCGAGCAGCTTTGAGGGGAACTTGCAGGTGGTGTTTAACACAGACGGATCACAACATTGGTGATCCCTTTGGCCATGAGCTGATTCCTGACACCATGCTCAGACAATTATTAACTTTACCTACTCACTGCTCCATAACATACTTCAGTGGCTTAACCCATCTGCTGTTTGAACCTTGAGCTGTGAAATACAGACTTAATGATGACAACAATCTGCTGCTGACACTCTCGGGTTGAAACCTGCAGAGACAAACCTGAGTCGAAATCACTCCAAAATCCCATTCGTCTGACATTGATGTGCACGCTGATCTATATCGCTATTGTGTCTAGCAAATGTCTTTGTTTATTGTTCTCAAGGACTTTAACTCATCTGTCCATGAACCTTCCCTCAGTTTCTCTATGTTGATTATCTAAATCATTGCCAGTTGTTGATATATAACCTAGTTTCCTTCTGGTGTATTTCTCTCAAATAAACCACTTCAGCTTATCAGAAAACACTTTTATTCAATGTTCTCATTCATGTAATGTTGCTCTCTAAAAGTTCAATCCTCCAGTTAGTCACACTACCCAATCCTTTTCTCTATATTTCCACAATATGTTCTCAATTAATTAAATGTCTGTTTCTCTCTTTGATGTGAATCTCACTGTCCCTCTGTATCTTTCCCTGGCCTTCGTTTTAGGCTCTCCAGTGTATCGAGTGCTGGCATTGTGAAGCTCAGAAACAATGAAATTGTGTGTCTCATGCTGTTGTTCACTTCTGGTGTGTCCCATGTGGAGTTCCATGGACGGAGAGTGGTGTGTGTCGGGCTGTTGTTCACTTTCCGCTGTGTCCCATATGATATACTATGTTTGCGGTGTGAAGCAATTTGTATCGGGCTGTTGTTCACTCCCCAGCGTATCCCATGTGGTGCTCCAGGTTGGATAGGGGTTTTAGCAGTTTTGACTCACGTCTTTGAAACTTGATCTGTGCCTGTTCACTAAATGGCTGACTTATGCATTTGTCCCTTTTTGCTGATCGTGTGGTCAGCAACACGAGGAAGCTCCTTGAGTATTATTGCAAATGACAGGCATCCAACATCTCTGACAATGCTGTCACTTTAAAAAAAAGGTTATTTGCTCCGTTACCTGGAGTGGGAGAAGGGTTCCGTAGATGTTCTCTAGCTGCTATTCTCTCTGAAATTAGCCTTGTTATTGTTTCCTCCTGGATTGGCGAATTGCATTTGAGACTGAATGGCCTTGGATGTTCCTTTTTGCTGAGGGATGAGTTAATGGGATATTCGTACATTAGAACAGTTCAATGGTGGAAGGTACTGTATCTATTATTCTGTTACGATTTCCAGTAGTTAAGCTATTCTAAACTCCTTTTCCTTTTGAATGTGTTTTTATTAGAGTGTTTAAATATATTGCGTTTTGCTTAAAGTTGAGTGCTTTGACCAGCCGCATCACATCTGGAACACCCATTTCACGTCTATGTTTGCTATAAGACAAGGTTGGCTTCCAGGCTACCATATTTTAGTATTTTCAGGCAGTCTGGTCTGGTCCACAGCAAACCGGGGACTCTTGTCCATATTGAAATCGATAATTCCAAATTGGGTTCAGGCTTAGAATCCCTACAGTGTGGAAACAGGCCATTTGGCCGAATAAGTCCACACCAACCCTCCGAAGAGTAACCCACCCAGACTCATTCCTCTATCCTTTTATTCCAAATTTACCCCTGACTAATGTAACTTGCCTACAGACTGGCAATTTAACATGGCCAATTCACCTAACCTGCACATCTTTGGGCTGTGGGAGCACCCAGAATAAACCCACGTAGGGACGGGAGAATGTGCACAGGGAAATTGTGAGGTTCAAAGGCGGCGTTTGGTAGTTGTTAGCGTCTTTTGTTCCGGGTGTTGAATTTGGTTGGTTTGAACAGTGCTTTATGTAATAGTGGTTCTTTCTGTCGCGAAGAGTTCTCTGGGTGTGGAAGAAGTGAACTTGGAGATTTTCCAAAAGGTGAGCAAGGCAAAGCTGTTAGAATTGGCAGAAAAGCTGGAGTTGGGTTTGTGTTTTTTTGTGAGAAAAGGAGAGATAATTACAGCTATAACTTGGCATTTACACTTTGGTAAAACACCATCAGAATCTTTGGAAATGGCTGGAATTCAATTGCAGATGAGGCAGCTTGAACGCAAAAAGTAACTGAGACAGTTTGAAATACGATTAAAGTTAGAATTAAAAGAAAAGGACAGGAAAACGAAAGAGAGAGAAAAGAAAAGTAGAAAGAAGGACAGTTTCAACTTCAAAAGTTAGCAATTTGAGAGGAAAGTCGACTTAGTAGGGTGGAGATGAAGATAGACGGTAGGCTGAATGAGGAGGAGAGTGAGGATGAGCAATATTATGGTAGCCAAAGGCCTGAGGGGGATCTGTTTAAACACATCCAGGCATTGTCTACATTTGATGAGAAGGAGATAGAAGCCTTCTAATTTTCATTTGAGAAAGTGGCTAAACGAATGCAGTGGCCACTGACCATATGTATTTAGTTGATCCAAACAAAGCTGGTAGGTATCAGGAGTGAGCTATTTGCATCCCTATCGGAGGAGGCATCTGGCCAGTATTAGGAGATAAAGAAAGACATCTGAAGTGCAGATGAGGCTGTGCCAGAAGACTGCAGACAGTGTTTCAGGAATGTAAAAAAATCGTCTCTGGTTAAATGTACATTGGGTTTCAAAGAATCAAACTCAGTAATTCTGAAAGGTGGATATGGGTATTAAAAAGAGAGCAACGTATGACACACTTCGAGAGATTCTTACTCGGGGGGAGTTCAAAAATTCACTACCTACAGTCGTGAGAACTCGTTTGGAAGAGCAGAGATTAAAAAGGGTAAGATTAGAAGCTGCAATGGCTGATGATGATGAGTTGGTCCATAAATCAAAGTTTGGCATCTGTGAGGGATTGAGAAGAATGTGCAAGATCTTCTTACAAGCTGTCCTTGTGAGAGTAATGTTTACTGGCATAGGCCAGGAATAGCAGGTAAAGCGGTTACAGCATTGAGAGGTACAGAAACATGTAAACCCTTTACCTTGAGGCATGAGGAGACATGTGATTGAGAAGGACTACCAAAGAGGTGCGAAGTGCTTCATTAGGTAACGTGTGATTGGAGTGTCCGGTGAAACCATCAACAGAAATATTTCGCAATTGGAAAGAAGCCCTTGAGCCTGGTGTTTGCGTAACAACATCTCAGAATTTATCTCGCAAACAACGTGCCTGAGACAAATCTATGTGCGAAAATAACGCCTGAAGTAATTGGAGAAATTTAGGGAGAAAACGTCCACTCTGTTCAGATAGAGTTATTATTGTTGCCATTCAATTTGGAAGTTATAAAGGTGACAGGACGAGAAACCATACTTGCTGAAAAGTTGTCGAGACTTCGATGAAGAAAGATAGAGGTGTTCTGTCGCCAGAGTAAACTGACTGAAATAGAATGGAGTTGTGAATGTTTACGTGCTTACTGTCAATGCAATATATATGTATTGTAGTCTACTAAAACAGTAAGAATAAAGGGTTTAACATGAGGCTGTCTTGTAAGTTAATCGTTTATTTTTTTACAAAGGGGGACTTGTGACGATACTGTCACTTCTGTTATTTTCTCTTCAGATTCTTTTGAAGAGAGGTCTTAGAGGAAGAGAAGCCGAACTGCCGCCTGAAAGAAGCTGAAGTAAATAGCTGAGCAGGCCTTTAAGTTTTATTTAAACGGTGGTAACAACGGAAGGGCACTGGCCAGCTCTCCCAGACCTGGTTTTCTCGTTTTGTTTTTAGTTGCAGCATTCAGACGCTGCTCGGCATCCCAGAAGGGTTAGAATTTTTAATACATGTTCCACAGCTGCTATATCTGTGAAAATTCTCTTCAAGCGGCTTCCTCCTGGATTGGAGAACTGCACGTAAGATTTTGTGTTTGAATTTACGATTTCGCCAAGGGGGATGATTATGCCATGTTCCTGTATTAGCACACTTAATTAGGAGAAGGCACCATACCTATTGTTTGCACAAGTGTTCCTATAGCGAAGGTATCCCCAATTGTTCTTCTCTTTGTTTATGTTTTAACTAGACCGTTTGAATGGATTACATTTTGCTTAACGTTGAGTGGTTGGACTAGTCACAACACATCTGTATCATCCATTTCATGACTACATTTAAAATAAGGAAACGTTAATGTCTAGGCTGCCTTCTTCAAACACTTGCAACTGGGGACTTCTGACTGAATCCTGCTATTGAAAAGTTTGGTTGGGAATGGTTTGCTGGAGGTTGTGCAGTGAGCTGCGTCAGGCATATATGGAGACCTAAGGATTTGGTGACCCAACTCTGGACGGAGCATGGGGACTATATTTACAGCACCTGGGTCTGTAACATGAACAACAAATGGAGCAGAGGCTGCAGAGAGGGGATGCTCTGAAACCACGGAGTAAGTGTATTTGGGGATAAGAATCTCTCGTATCTGTCGGGGTGTTAGCCTGGACAAGCACACACTCTCACTCTCCCCCTTACACACACCGATGTACACGCTCCCTATCTGCCCCACGCACACATTCACACTCCCCCTTCCTCACATGCACAAATACATATTCCGCTGTGTCACACACATGCATAAACACTCCCTCTCTCTCCCCTCTACACTCACACATACACTTCCCCTCACTCTCTCTTACACACACATACTCTCTCTCTCTCCCTTCACACAAACACCCCCCTTTCATACGCATAAAACGCACATGCACATGCACACACGCAAATACACACACATGCGTATACATATAAATTTGTGAGGTGAATTTGCACTTGCACATTTGTATTTGCTTATATCATCTATTTTGATCCAAAACATACAATTTGTAGACAGTTGGTCAATGTTGTATTTATCACCTCCGACTTTGGAAATAAACCCATTCGGATTCCAGGTGAAGACATAGACAGACTCCAAACAAGATCTCACGCCTAAAATACATTGTCTGACCGAAGGGATCACCTCCTTTCCATTGATAATACCTGAAGGTATCTCCAGGCCGCGACTCGAAAGAAACGCGAAGACTTGCATATTAATCAAGCAAAACCTACACCTCCATTCTAACTGATTAAAGATTTATGAGCCATCTTAGCTGTGTTCAACTCATGCGCGTGAGTTGTATACTCTTTGATCTGTTTCCTTATAAATCCTGTCTCTAAGGTCTTCCTCTCTCCCTAACACCTGGTGAAGAAGCAGCTCTCAGAAAGCTAGAGTTTTTGAGTAAACCTGTTGGGCTATAATGTGGTGTCGTGTGGATTTTGGCCTTGTCCAACCCAGTCCAAAACTAGCATCTTCATATCATGGCTTTTAATAGTTAGCCAGTCTACTCTCCTCGCAATTTGTTTTCCTAACACACTGTGTTCTTCTCTTGCACATTAATCTTTCGTGAGGCACGTATTGCGATAGTTTCTGAAACAAAGCTGGAAAAGATCTGCTCCAATTGCTGTGTAAGAGGCATGAATGGCTGATTGGGCTCATTCTGTTCAATGTTTGATCAGGGATCTTCAGCATGAAATCATCAGAGCAAAGTCATGCCCTAGGAATTTTATTGAATTTTTTGAATCTGTCATTTATATAGTTTTTCAGCCAGGCCTTTGACAAACCCCCACGGGGGGAACTTATAAGGGAAGTACAATCTCATGATATCAAGGGTAACTTGCTAAGTGGTTTTCAACTTGTCTTCGTAGCAGGAAACAGAGAGTGGTGGGAAAAGGCTGTTTGAGTGTCTGGAGACCAGTGTCCCCTGGTGTACCACAGGGATCAGTTCAGTGTCCCTTATTATTTGTGGTATTCAGAAATGATGTTGATGTAAATGTGAAGGGGTGGGGGAGTATGATAAGTAAGTTTGTTTTTGACACAAAGATTGGCCAGGTGGTTGGCAGATAGGAGGAAGGCCTTATGTTACAGGAAGATGCAGATGGGTTGGTCAGATGGGCAGATCAATGGCAGATAGAATGTAACCCTGATAAATATGAGGTGATGCACGTTGGAAGAAAAACCAGACGGGGCGGACTCAATGAATTGCAGCACACTAGGAAGCTCAGAGGGTGTTTCTCCACACATCCCTGAATGAGACCGAACAGGGTAATAGATTAGTTAAGAAATCATATGCGACTGTTGGCATAGCTTTAATTCACCGAGACATAGATTGTAAGAGTTTTACAGGATTTTGGTTAGGCCAGGA
Organism: Chiloscyllium plagiosum; assembly: GCF_037043375.1. Taxonomy (NCBI): domain Eukaryota; kingdom Metazoa; phylum Chordata; class Chondrichthyes; order Orectolobiformes; family Hemiscylliidae; genus Chiloscyllium; species Chiloscyllium plagiosum. The sequence continues at coordinate 102,496,050 of NW_028270151.1, read as the reverse complement.
TGGAATACTGTGTGTAGTTCTGTGGGCCACATTACAAGAAGGATGTGAATGCACTGTAGGACTGCAGAGGAGTTTCACTAGGATGCTCCTTTGGATGGAGCATATTAGCTGTGTAGAGAGGCTGGATAAGCTTGGGTTGTTTACTTTGGAGCAGCCAACGCTGAGGGGACGCGATTCAGAAGGAGAGGTTTACAATTGATTTGGAGAGGATGGATGGACAACAGCTATTCCTTTTAGTCAAAGAAAAGGGACAAAGAACAAGCAGCGACTTTGAAAGTGAAGGGTTTCTGGTTTAGAGAGGATTTGAGGATTCTTTTTCACCAGGACGGTGTTGGGGTCAGAAATAAATATCCTGAGAGGGTAATATTGACGGGTAATCTCACAACCATTAAACAGTATGTGGACCAACACTTGAAGTATCATAACATTTATGGCTATGGATCTCATTTAAGAAAATGGGACGAATGTAGATCATGTTTTTTTTTGACAGAACAGAGTCTACTATTCTGTGATTGTTTCATTGTGGAAGAAAAGGCAGTTAGGAAGATAAATGGTGCGTTGATCTTCATTTTAAGAAAATTTATGTACAGGACGAAGGGTGTGTATTGTAGGGGATCTCTCTATTGAGTGCAAGATAACGAAGACACAACCAAACAAGGTCACATGGAGTCCAGGAGGGAGAATGGATGATAAATGGAGAATGGCCATATTGAGGTCAGGCTGTGAAGTCATGGAATTGATGATTAACTCCTACAGATTGTAACGTACCAAAGTGTAAAGTGACGTGTTACTCGAGTTTCGGTTGTGCTTCATTGAGAATTTTCAGCAGCCCAGGAACGAAAAGGTAACACGAGAGCAAGGGAGGTTATTGAAATGGGAAGCAATGACAAGGTCAGGATTATTCCTGCAGAATGGGAGTGTTCCTCAGTGCAGTCTCTGTTTGGTGTCCCCAATGCAAAGGAGATTGCATTGTGAGAAGCAATGACAGGAGACTGGATTGAAAGATTACATGTGAATGCTGCTTCACCTGGAAAGTGTGACTGGTCCTTGGACAGTGAGGAGGGAAGAGGTGAATGGGCAAGTGTTGCAGCTTCTGCAAATACATGGGAAGGAGCCATTGGGGGTATGGGCAAGTATTCAGGATGATGAAGGGTGTCACAGAGGGAACGGTCCCTGTGAGATACTGACAGTGGGTGGGAGGGGAAGATGTGTTCCATGGTGCTGCCCTGCTGGTGGTGGTGGATGTGACGAAAGGTAATTCTTGGAATGTGGATTCCAGTGCAGTAGGAAGTGAGGACAGGGGGAAATCTATCATTGTTCTGGGAAGGAGGGGACAGCGTGAGGGCAGAAGTGAGGGAGATGGGACAGTCACAGCTGAAGACCCTCTCCACCGGAGTTTGGGGATTTCTGGTTAGAAGGAAAAGGAGGTCACGTCAGAGGCTGCCCACTGGAATGTGGCATCATCAAACAGAAACGATAGAGACAGAGAAACTCGGAGAATGGACTCAGCCTCTGCTGATCATGTGTTCAGCCACATGCAGACGTCCCCCTTGAAAAGAACCAGACATCTAAATTGAGGATTTCTGTCTCACGTCTGGTCTGAAGTGGGATGTGAAAATAAACCCAGAGGAAGGTGAGTGAGTATAGGTGAGCAGACATTCAAACAGATATCCCATAAGACTCAGTAATTATTGTTTCTGTTCAAGTAGAAGTACTCGATAAGGAGGTGAACCACCTGTGGTTGACAAAAGCTGTCAAGGATACTATTCAGTCACAAATTGATGAGCATTAGTGGAAGGCAGATTTAAGCTGTCCTTCCTGAATTATCCCCAGAAACCACTGCAATTGCTGCTCCATACTCTTCCCTGCTCGTCTCTCCTTCCTGATTTCAGGTTCTCCCTCTGCAATTACAGAGCACGTTCTGTCACATTATGGTCCCTACCCGCTTTACCTGAAGTTCTTTGATCGAGTCTATCTTCCCTGCACTAGCATCAAGCTGGGTTTTGTGCTGCCACTTTGCTCTGGTCTCAGTGTGACTTGGCCTCTCCATTCATGCTATTTTACACCTTCCACTCATATTTCATTCCAGAAAGTTTCCTTCTTGGAGTAAACCTTATTGAAATACCTCTGCCCCTTGGCACTGAATTCACACTTCGATCCAAATTTCAAAAAGTATACTCAGCCTTCATCTCACTCTGCAAAATGTAACTGCACGCTGACCATTCCACTTCTTATATTGATCTGTCCAGAGATGTTTTTTCACTGCAGAGATCATCACCGCATTTGGACAAAGGAATTCAGGTGTGTTTGACCTCTTATTGGTACTAGTAAGAGTTTCATGCTGCCTTAGTACTGTAACATGGAGAAAGACAAAACACAGTATGAAGTTTGGGCTGACGGTCCTTTACCTGTCATTTTAATATTGTTTCAAATTTGCAGTGTTTATCTTTAAATGCTTGTTCTTAAAGTTAGTATCAGATAGAGTGTAGGAGGTTGAGGGGTGATATTATATAAGTTTATCAAATCTTGTCGGTATGGGTCAGATGAATAGCCAGGATGTTTTCCACAGCATAGGCGAGTCGAAACATATAGTCTTAGCTTTAACGTGAAAGGGGGAAGACTTGACAGGGAGGAATGGCAAGGTTTTCACACAGAGTGTGATGTGTTTATGGAATGAACTGCCAGAGAAAGAGTGGTAAAAGCAATTACAGATACAGCATTCAAAGGGAATTTGGACAAACATATGAAAAGGAAACGTTTAGAGGCATATGAGCCACATGCAAACAGATGGGACTAGTTTACTTTGGAAAACCTGGTCAGCATGGACAAGTTGTACCAAAGGGTGTGCTTGTGCGCTATATGACTGTATAAATCTAGAAAGCAAGGAAAAGGGAATAATAGTTATGATGCAATCAAATTGGCAGGAAGTATAAAAACAAGCAGCACGAGATTTTCCGAATACCTAAAAAAAGTTCAAGCTGAGTGTGTGAACTTCGGTAGAAATTAAGTCAGGAAAGTACATTGAGGATATTTGGACGGTGTGACTGAAGAATTGGCTAGAGAGAACAGACAGATAATTTACACCCATCTTTTACATCATTCCTCACAGAGGAAGGCACTGTATGTATTGAAATTATATGAAGAAAATGGTAATAGAAGTGACGTTCTTGAACCCGTCTCTAACAAAAGGAACACGTGTTTTTCTCTAACAAACAGATAAGAGTAAGGGTAGACAGGTCAGCAGCAATTCTTAGTGGGTATTAAAAGAAGTGGTCACTGTCTTGGTATCATTGCATACTCTCTATCAAATGTTAGTTCTGTTGTTTATTAATGTAAGCATTAAGTGCAGTAGATTTAATGGGTTGTCATCAGGTTTAGGTACACATGGTTCTGACCATGGCATGTTTGCCCACTCTCATCACTGAACCATGATCAATTTCATTGTAATGGTAGACTGAGAGATTTTCCCTGGGAAACAGTTACAGACTGTGGTTGATTATAATTCTGTTGCTACTTCTATTATGTTTTGAAGCATCACTCAAATGCCCAGTTTGAGCTGCAATATCTGCAATACAATTTTGGTGCCTGTCCTTAATTCACACTGGTATCCGTTCACCCTTCACCCCTGTGTACAATGACTTACCCTGGTTTCTGATGTGGGAACGCTCCTTCTTTTATAATTCTCATCCTGTTAGGGTCTCTCCATGATGCCATGCCTACAATTTGTCTCATTCTTCAAAAGGATTTAACATTTTTATCAGAATCGTTTCCCGTCCAGGAATGCCATTTTCTGTTTAAAGCGAATGTGTTTCCCTCTGTTTCTCTCAATGACCATGATTAAGAGCTCTGTAGTGTCAGTGATAACAGCCTTATGTAGTTTCAGAACAAATGGATTTGTATACCTTGCGTTATCATTCACTTCCTGGTATATGGCGGTCCATGTTGAACAGGGCGTTTGAGCAGTTTTGACACGCATGTTTGAAACTTGTTCAATAACAGACATTGCTGAAGACACTAACAAGACTGGCAGCATCTGTGGAGAGAAAGCAGAGTTAATCTTTCGGATCCCGTGACTGTTCCTCAAAGCACCCGGTCTCTTCAAAAATTTCAGTTTTTGTTTCAGATTTCCGGTATCCAATGATCTTTGTGATATTGTTTTACGACTTTTCATTTTTGAAGGAACTCATTGTTTCTGGCAACATCTGCCGAGACAGAGAAACAATATTAATGTTTCAAGTCCAGTGCAAATCTTCTTCAGACGTATAAAGGATTGGAAAGTGAGAGTGTTAGTATCTTGGCAGAGGTGGGACAGAGTATTTGGAAGTCCAGTGCGAAATACAAATGGGTTTTACATTGTGGTGAAAGAGACACAGATGTAAAATTGGTGTAAATTAATGCGAAATTCCACAATTTCACCACTCTCTGACTAAAGACGTTTCATCTTTATCCGTTCTACAATGTCTTCCCTTTGCTCTAAGCCTGTGCCTCCTGTCAGTGCAAACGTCCTCCCAATGTTGTCTACATCCAGGTCATTCAGTATTCTGCAAATTTCAATTGGCTCCCCCTTATCCTTCTAATCTCCATCGAATATAAACCCAGAGTCCTCAAACCTTCCTCATTTCTGGTTAACCTTCTCTCAACACTCACCAAGGCTAATACATCCTTCCTTAGGTATGAGGCACAAAATACTGGAAATGTGGTCTGACCAGAGTCTAATAAAGCCTCAGAATCCCCACCATTATATCCTGCTCCTCTCGAGATGAATGACAACATCGTATCTGCCTTCTTAACTACTAACTCAACCTGCAAGTTTATCTTACGCGAATCCTAGGCTTGGAATCCCAAGTCCCATTGTACTTGAGATTTATGAATTTTCTTCCCATTTAATAAATAGTCCATGCCTGTATTCTTCATAACATAGTGCATGACCTCACGCTCTCCCACATTGTATACCATCTGCTTCTCGTTTTCGCACTCTCCTAAACTGTTGAAATCTTTCTCCAGGCTCCCTGCCTCCTCAGTACTACCTGCCACTTCACCTATCTTTGCATCATCTGCAAACGTAGTCAGAATGCCCTCAGTTCTGCCATCCAGATCATTAACCTATAAAGTGAAATGTTGTGGTCCTAACACTGGCCCTTGTGGAGCACTGCTAGTCACTGGCTGCCATCCTGAGAGGACCGATTTATCTCCACTCTGCCTCCTGCCAGACAACCAAACTTTTATCCATATTAATACTTGACCTCGAACACCATTAATCCTTATCTTACTCTGGACCCTCCTATGCAGAACCTTATCAGAGGCCTTCTGGACGTCCACATAGATGACCCCCATTGGCTCTCCTTTATCTAATCTGCTTGTTACCTCTTCAAAGAATTCTGATTAGTTTGATAGCAATGTAGATTCTTGAAACATGGAGCAATCAGAAGGTCAATTTCATTCCTATAGGCAGAGTGGAGATGTTACTCAAGACAGTTTCTGTTTGTCTCACTAATGTAAACGAGACTGTATTGTGAACAGCAAAGACAGGAGACTGGATTGAAAGAGTACATGTGAAATGCTGCTTCACCTGGAACGTGTGCTTGGGGCCTTGGACTGTGAGGGACGAAGAGGTGAATGGGCAAGTGTTGCAGCTTCTGTAATTGGCTGTTAAGCTGCCATGCGGGACTGGCGAAAAGTTCAGGGTATTGGAGGGTGTTTCAGATGGAATGGTCCTTATACAATTCTGACATGGATGGGGGGGAAGATGTGTTTGATGGTGCTGTCCCACTGGGGGTGGTTGAAGTTGCCAGATAATGGTTCAGTGAATGTGAATCTAGTGCAGTAGGAAGTGAGGACAAGGGGATCTCTATCCTTGTCCTGGAAGGGAGGGTACAGAGTGAGGGCAGTAGCACGGGAGATGGGACAGTTACACCTGAAGGCCCTGTTCACAAGAGTTAGAGGATTTCTCGTTTGAGAGGAAATGTGGTCATGCAGGAAGCTTCCCACTGGAATGTGGCATCATCGAACAGAAATCACAGAGCCAGAAAAACTGGGGGCTTGGAGACACTCTCAGCTGATCCTGTGTTCAGCCACATACGGAGGTTCCTCCTGAATGATTGAAAAGAGCCAGGCATTTCAATTCCAGACTTATGTCTTATATCTGGTCCAAGACCGAATGGGAATATCGACCGAGGTGAAGGTCAGTAGATGTGTGGGGGAGACATTTTAGCACATACTTCATAACACTCAGCAATGATTGACTCTGGTCAAAAAGAAGATGATATGAAGATGTGAAGATGAACCACCCATGATGCACAAATACTGTGAAGGATACTAATCAAACACAAACTAAAGAATTCAAATTGGCGAGCATTAGCGTCAGCCAGATTTGGTATATTTGTTTTTGGAGCCAGAAGCAGATTGAATAAAGCAAAATAAAAAGAAACATATTCCAAAGGTGGCAAGAAATATTTGAACAAAGAACTCGCTGATAAGGTTTTTCCATGTCGATTAGAAAACGGTTTATGGTGTGTGTGTGTGTGTGTGTGTGTGTGTGTGTGTGTGTGTGTGTGTGTGTGTGTGTGTGTGTGTGTGTGTGTGTGTGTGTGTGTGTGTGTGTGTGTGTGTGTGTGTGTGTGTGTGTGTGTGTGTGTGTGTGTGTGTGTGAGAGAGAGAGAGAGACTTAGAAGAAAGGCAGGAAAGTACATGTGGGACACCTGGAGGATGTGACTGGGGAATGGGTTTCAGGGAACAGGCAGAGAATTTAAAATAATATTTTACATCGTTTCTAACAGGGAAAGTCACAAAGAGTTTCAATAATATAAACAAAATTCCAGTCAGATGAAACTTCCTGCACTGTCTCTAACAAAACAAACAAGGCTTTTCTCAAACAGATAAGACCAAGGATAAACAGGTCATCACCTATTCATAACTGCTTTTAACAGAAGAGATTACTGGTGGTACTGTTTGAGGAATTCCATGACTCTGGATGGCAGGAGTGTTCCAGCGAAACTGGTGAACCTCCAATATGGCACCTGTCTTCATCAAGAGAATGAGTCTTCAAGTATTTAGGCGCTGCCTTTGTCTGAATAGTGGGGCATATTTGAAGGGCTCAATGGCCTCATTATGCGCTTTCATCCTGAGTGATTTGAAAATCTAAAACTCTTCATCTCCTGATGTTTTACACACTGGGAGATGAACATTTTCCAAAACGTGGGAATAATTTGGAACATTTTGCATACGAAACCATCCAGAGAATTCGAGAAACAGCATTCTCCAGAATATTTTATCACCATATGTGTGTATTGCGTAGGTGATAGAAAGAGAAAATGTGCTCCATGCAGTAGTGAGAGTGATGGAGCATCAACCTTGTTCGGGAGCTGGTGCTATAACACATATACAGTAGATGTGAGGGAGCAGAGACAATATGGTGAGCCTTATCCTGACAGAGCGGGGAGTGTTATTGTTGCTTGCTAAGTATTTCTGGACATTTCTTCACACTGCACATACTGCGCTGAACTGGGTGGTGAGATCAGACCATGCTCAGTGGGTCTGAGAGTGGGGACCCCTTTGGGAAGAGAACGCCGTCCTCTGTACTAGTCCATTCGCCAGGACCTCAGTGTGTCTGTTGACTAGCCACGGTGTAATTGCCCTTTATCTGCCATGCTCGGGATAAAGAGTGCAGGGCAGCTCCAAACTGAGAAAGCTCAACGGTGTGCCCATTGGCCTTTTCACGATGGCACCAGCGTCAGGAATCACGAAATTTCCAGGGGTACCCGGGCGATGGTGAGTACCTCCAGCCATGATGGGTCGGAGAATCGGGCTGGCATTGAATGAGAGTGACCCCATGGGATGGGTGGGTAGTTAATGAGGTGAGTTCGAAAAGATATCCCACAGAAACTAGTTCGGTCTCGTGCAGGGGATCCCTCTCTCACACTCAATGAAAATGGCACTGAGACAAATTATTGTTAGATTAAGCTCAATGAGTCAGACTCTGCTGACCCTGCTCTCACTTACAAAGCTGCAGAACAAATACTCATCCAAAACTCTCCATCATTTGGAATTCTTTCTCAATCTCCACCCTCTTTTAACCAAGATTGGTGGTATTTCAACGGATTCATGACCTCTCTCTGGCAGTCTTGTTCACACCCACAGCACCCATTGTCATGGCGCAATGGAGATATGGAGCTGTAAGTGGATGAGGACTGCACATCCTCTCACTTTCATCATGGGCTGCAAGTTTCCTCACACTGGGCAGTGATATAACACAGTGTTACTGAGCAATACAGTAGTTGGTGTACACAGCTGTACATGCTGGGAATGTAACTGCTCCAGATTTATGGAACAATTCACTGCTATTCACTGTACAGCTCCCCATGTTGGAGAGATACCCAGTACATGTTTCTAGAACAATGTACTTGTGTGTACTGCATATCGCCCTGTGCTGAACAGATTATTTCGTCCAGGTTTATAGATCAATGCACTGTTGGACAGATAAGTAGCGAATTGGTGAGCTCTGAACAGTGTTCGATCCAGGAAAGATTTCTGAGCAGTAAACTAGCCTGGTCTACGCAGTGCTTTATGATGGGCTGCCAATTCATCTTGGCTGATATATGTAAGGTCTGGACTGGACCTGTGAGATGGATTGAACATCGGACATAACTACCACTGCTCCAGCTCGGCCCATTCTGCTGTCAAACCCCATATTTCTGCAACACCTTGTCCAATAAGTAATAACCTAGTTAAAATATGAATATCTGTCGCTCGTGTTAGGGATCAGAGCAGATGCCCTTCAAAATATTTGGAAAAGGTAGTCTCGACCCGAACATTTTCGTATTTTAAAGGTAAATGTGAGGTGCTGTGTTTCTGATACAATTTATTTGGTCAAATATTCGACTTTAAGCAAATTACAGTCTGTTCAAACACTGTCGACAAAATACAACAAAAGGAAGTAGAACTTGCAAAAAGTTAGTTCTGTTGGAAAATTTAGCAGAATAATAGATTATTTAACTACTATACAGTAACTGCTCCAATATGGTAACATCCTAGAAACACACAATTGTCGAAAAACAAATTCAGGAAATGATTGTCCCACATGCAGTTCTACAATCCAGGAGGAAAGAACATCAAAGGCAATTCTAAAAGAAATCTCAGGGAAAAAGTGTAGCAGCCGGTAGAGTGTTACTGCCTTCCAACCCTGTTGAGACCACAACAATAACTGGCGAATGGTAAAACTAAGAATCCTGGTTCTTGGAGATCTTGTCCATCACTCCACGGGACAAGGTCGCGGCTGCAAGGGCCACAAGGAATGCACTGTACCTACACCGTCTATGGCACTGTAGGAGCCAGTCAAAAATGCCTAAACCACCTAAGCCGTTAAATGATGATAAGGTAAATGTCAAAGTTAATCAAAAGTAAATAAAACGAAAGGATGCAGCAGGCCTGGTGATCAGACCCAGACAGCATCGGGAGCCCAGCAATTCCTACCCTGCCAAAACACAGTAGTATCATCTAGTTTGTGAATAGAAAGCATCATCTCCCTCCCTCACCTCTAACTTTACAATTGGAGATGTACCATTCACCCAATAGTCAGCGATGTCAACATTCCACCCACACCAAGTATTGTTGTGGTATGTCAGGGATGTCATGAAACGGGTTAACGGAGCTGTTTGTTCAGTGGCTATGATCGATACCTGTCTGTCTGATCTAACTGAGTTACTGGAGGGTTTGCCTCTTCCATAATTATAGGCTTCTATCAACTTGTTATGCCATGTATCGGGGCAGCTTCATCCTCAACACGATTGGGATCAGAAACTACAGAGAAATGGAGAGATCAGAATCTGAGAACATTAGACTGGAATGTTCTAACAATCGTTCAGAATTTGAGAACATTAGCCTGGAATGTTACAACAACGGACAGGAATTTATCCATGGGTCTTTACTATCTTTCTGTGGATTGGGCATTGTAAGAGTTGCAGATAGAAGCCGTACTGATGATTATTCAGGCAGATTACTAACCCATCCTCGCTATCTGGTAAGCCTATCGCTGTCAATTCTATAAATTATGGTGAAGGTTATTGCTACCTCGGTTAATTATATTTAGCAAATAAATAAACTTTCAGTCATAAATTCGACTTCCTTTTCATGCATTTCGAAATCTTTATGAAGATCTAAGAAGGAACTAGACTGTTCAGAACTTTGAGTCCCCTTTTTACTCTAAACTGTTTTATCTCTCTGGATTCTCTATGTCAATAAAACGATCAAAATCCACCTCTGTAATATTCCCAATCTCCTCTTCTGCCTTAGTGCTGTTGCAGAATGAGCTTGGCATCTACCCCTTTGTTAACTTCACATTTTAAGGCATCACTTCTCTTCTGATCTCTCTTCCCTGTTACAAATATTTTGACCAAAAACTTGTTCTTGTCTCTCCAGTTAGTTCACAGCAGGGTCTCAGTATCAGAGTAATAATATCACTGACTGTGTAATTCAGAGGCACAGGTTATGACTCTAAAAGCATTGTTTCAAATCCTACCACGGCCGATGACAGAACTTATATTCGAATGACAAAAATTGGAACAAAATCTAATTTCACTCATAGCAACCATAAACGACCAGATTTCATTTTCCTTGTTTTGCTGATAACCTTTGTTAAAGAACCTTAACATTTTTGCACAGTCTGGACTAAGTGTGAATTAATGCAACTGAGAAATAATATTATTATATCAGGGGTGGTTGGAAGGATGAGTGGGAGGTTTGTGTTGAATGGATGGAGAAATGCTCAGCAAAAAAGAGACAGAGCTAGAGATAGGCAAAGCAAGCAGAAGGATTGCTAATGATGAACTGGAAGGAAAGTAGAATGCGAAGTTATTCTAACATTTTCACTTTTCCCATATTACTGAATATCACGTCATTTCGGGAAGTCTCTTCTCTGAGTGTGGTGATCAACTCCATCAACAATCCAAAAATGTGCAGGTTAGATGAATTGGCCGTGCTAAATTGCCCGTAGTGTTAGGTGAAGGGGTAAATGTAGGGGAATGGGTCTGGGTGGGTTGCGCTTCAGCGGGTCGGTGTGAACTTGTTGGGCCAAAGGGCCTGTTTCGGCACTGTAAGTAATCTAATCTAATCAATACTGGTGCTGCCCTCATAGTTGCTGAGATATAGAGAAACATAATGTTACATTGTCAACTCAATCTTTAGACAGAAGAACTGTTACTGTGGGATTGTGTGGAGATGTAACGGGTTTCTCAGGCAGGAAGAGAAACTGAGGAGAAGGAGGCATTTTCAACACTGAATGGGTGCACCATCGGTTTGGGGATTTGACTTGCTGCTGTCATTAGAACGTTAGTGGAGATTCTGTGGTTGGTGTTCCCGGGTTTGTATTGTCAGCTGCTGAGTTGATTCAGGGACACCAGAAGGTCTGGGGGCCACACTTTGGATATTACATTTACAGAGTGTCTGGGTTCAAGGGAAGCAAACGGAACTGAGACGACACAGGAGGGACGCTCTGGACACGGGGAGAAGCAGGGATTTCCAGGAAAATTTGTCTAAGTTGGTCCCATTCAGGTGTAAAGTATGAAACCAGTTGGTTTCAAAAATGAGATGCTCACTGAGCTGTGTCACACACATTCCTCCCGCCCCCATCCCATTTCAGTATGACCTGTACTCTCAAACCACGGTAGGACTGTGCTGACTCTCACCATGAAGTGAACCATTTCTATTCTGGAACTTTCCAAGCAGAAGTGGGTAGTATATCCACCATCTCTGAAGTGTAGTCCTCCGATGTATCACTAGCTGACAGAAGTCACCTGCCTGCTGAGAGGAATGCATTGGTTCCATCTCCACAGGGTAACGCACAGAAACTAACTTACAGAAATACTAGGGAACAGAGGGACTGGTAAGAATGAGGAACTGCATAAAATTCGAATTAATGAATAATATGCTTACGAAAAGCTAATTGAATTGAAGTTTTATAAGTTGCTGCATCTGATGAGCTACATTCCAGATTATTGAGGATGTGGCGACAGAGCTAGTGAAATAATTACTGATTATTATCCAAAGCTGGTTACATTCTGGAAAGGATCCTGCAGACTGGAAAGCAGCTATTCTAAACCTAAATATTTAAAACAGGATGGAGAGGGAAAACAGAAAACTAATAAGCTTGATGTCAGCTGTGAGAAAAACATTGTAGCCTTTGATAAGAAATGTGACAACTAGTCACTTGAAGAATAATGATCTGATATGGTATATTCGGCCTAGATTCAGGAAAGGGAAATGATAAACCTGTTGGGGTTTGTGCAGTCCATCCATTGTGACATCGACAATTGAGAACCAGTGGGACTGGGGTATTTCAATTATCAGCAGATGTTTGACATAGTTGAATACGGGTGAGTGAGGAAGGTTAGAGTCCATGTGGAGGTAGAGCTGGATTAAAAATTGGGTAATGGAGATCTGAGAAGAGTAGTGATTTCCTTTTTTCTATACTAAAGGTTTGTTGGGTATCAGAAGGATCAGTGTTTGGGCAATAGTTGTTCACAAGGAATAAAAATGATTCAGATGAGAACAACAAATGCCATCATTCTCTTTATGTTTATTCAACGGTGAGAGTTTCGGAAGTTCTGGTCTTGAAAAGGACCTGGATGTCCTTAGTCATAAGTCACTAACAGAACTCATACAGTGCAGAAAGTAAATGATGTGTGGCTCTTCGTATAAAATGATTGAAGTACCAGAGTGAGTATAACTTTCCCAAAGGTAATGTTGCTTTGAGAGGGTATTCGGTGCATTGTGTACAGATTTGGTCAGCTTTCTAAATAATTATCTCTTTGTTATCAAGACAATGCAAAGGAATTTCACCGGACTGAACCCTGGCATGAAGGTACAATGAAGAGAGAGAGCATAACTCTGTCTTTAATCTGTAGCACTGTGAGAGAATAAGAAGTTGAAACTTGATGGTTATGGACGGACACTCATTACATCCCAAACAGCTGTATATGGTGGAAATTCCATATTTTTAACTGCATGATTGACTCCCGATAGTTTATATGCCTGTGCAGAGCCCGATGTCTATTGACAGAGAAGTACAGGCTCTGAATGAACTTTGAATGCTTTAGTGCACGGTTACTGTATGAAACTGCTTTGAATATCACTTTGTACACAATCCGGTCAGCAATCACAATACCATCATTCTGAAAGAGTTAACAATTCCGCACGACTTTCAGACCTCCATGGAGACCATGGGTCTGCTATCTTGGAGATGGAAGACAACTTGGAGAATGGGTAAAAAATTTGGCTTCATTCCTACTGCCAGAAAACCATGTTAAAGTTATACATATGTACTTTGAGTAATCAATCCAATAGACAATAGGTGCAGGATAGGCCATTCTGCCCTTTGGGTTTGCACCACCATTCAATATGATCATGGCTGATCATCTTTAATCAGTATCCTGTTCCTGCCTTATTTCGATAACCCTTGATTCCACTATCCTTGAGAGCTATATCAAACTCTTTCTTAAATGAATCCAGAGACTGGGCCTCCACTGCCCTCTGGGGCAGAGCATCCCACACAGCCACCACTCTCTGGTTGAAGACCTTTCTACTCAGCTCTGTCCTAAATGGTCTACCCCGTATTTTTAAGCTGTGTCCTCTGGTTCGGCACTACCCACCAGCGGAAACATGTTTCCTGCCTCCAGAGTGTCCAATCCTTTAATAATCTTATATGTCTCAATCAGATCCCCTCTCAGTCTTTTAAACCCATCGGTATAGAAGCCCAGTCGCTCCAGTCTTTCAGTGTAAGGTAATCCCCCCATTCCAGAAATTGACCTCGTGAAACTACGCTGCACTCACTCAATAGCCAGAATGTCTTTCCTCAAATTTAGAGACTAGAACTGCACACAGTACTCCAGGTATGGTCTCACCAGGGCCCTGTACAGCTGCAGAAGAACCTCTTTGCTTCTATACTCAATCCCTCTTGTTCTGAAGGCCAGCATGCTATTAGACTTGTTCACTACCTGCTGTACCTGCAAAGAGACTGCTGTACAAGAACAACCAGATCTCTCTGTACTGCCCCTTTACATAAATTGATTCCATTTAGGTAGTAATCTGCCTTCCTGTTCTTGCCACCAAAGTGGATAACCATACATTTATCCACATTAAACTGCATCTGCCATGCCTCTGCCCACTCACCTAACGTGTCCAAGTCACCCTGTAATCTCCTAACATTTTCATCACATTTCACCCTCCTACCCAGCTTAGTATCATCAGCAAATTTGCTAATGTTATTACTGATACTATCTTTTATATCATTGCCATATACTGTAAAAAAAAAACTGCGGTCCCAGTACTGATCCTTGCGGTACCCCACTGGTCACTATCTGCCATTCTGAAATGGAGCTGTTTATCACTACTCTTTGTTTCCTGTCAAGCAACTAATTTTCAATCCAATACCATGCGCCCTAATTTTCCTCACTAACCTCCTATGTGGGACTTTATCGAAAGCTTTCTGAAAGTCCAGCTACACTACATCTACTGGATCTCCCTCATCCATCTTCAGAGTTACATCCTCAAAAAAATCTAGAAGATTAGTCAAGCATGATTTCCCCTTCATAAATCCATGTTGACTCTGACCTAACCTGTTAGTACTATCCAGATGTGTCATAATTTCATCCTTTATAATAGACTCCAGCATCTTTCCCACCACTGAGGTCAGAATAACTGGTCTACAATTTCCAGTTTTCTCTCTCCCACCTTTCTTAAAAAGTGATACAAAATTAGCCACCTTCCAATCCGCAGGGACTGATCCAGAATCTATCGAACTCTGGAAAATAATCACCAACGCATCGATGATTTCTCGAGCCACCTCCTTCAGTACCCTGGGATGTCGACCATCAGGCCCCGGGGACTTACCAACCTTCAGACCTAACAGTCTCTCCAACACCAATTCCTGGCAAATTTAAATTCCCTTAAGTTCAGGTCCTTCCGCCACTGTTACCTCAGGGAGATTGCTTCTGTCTTCCCCAGTGAACACAGATCTGAAGTACCAATTCAATTCTTCTGCCGTTTCTTTGTTCCCCATAATATATTCCTCTGTTTCTGTCTTCAAGGACCAAATTTTATATCTAACCATTTTTTTTTGCCTTTCACATACCTAAAAAAGCTTTTACTATCCTCCTTTATATTTTTGGCCAGTTTACCTTCGTACCCAATGTTTTTCTCTGCGTATTTCCTTCTTATTAATCCTCTGTTGTTATTTAACAGCTTCCCAGTCCTCCGTTTTCCCACTCATCTTTGCTATGTTATACTTTTTCTCTTTTAACTTTATATGTTTCTGAACTTCCCTCTTCAGCCATGGCCACCTATGCCTACTCCTAGGATCTTTCTTCCTTTTTTGGAATGAACTGATCCTGCAACATCTGCACTATACACCAAAATATCTGCCATTGTTACTCCACTGTCATCCCTGCTAAGGTATTGCACCATTGAACTTTGGCCAGCTCCTCCCTCATAGCTCCATAGTTCCATTTATTCAACAGAAATATTGTCACTTCCGATTTTACCCTCTCCCTCTAAAATTGCAGATTGAAGCTTACTGTATTATGGTCACTGCTTCCCAATGGCTCCTTCACTTCGAGACCCCTGACAAATTCTGATTCGTTGCACAATACCAGATCCAGAATTGCCTTCTCCCTGGTCGGCTCCAGCACCAGCTGTTCTAAGAATCCATCTCTGAGGCACTCCACAAAGTCTCTTTCTTGAGGTCCAATACCATTCTGATTCTCCCAGGCTACCTGCATGTAGAAATCCCCCATAACAACTGTAGTAACATCTTTGTGACAGGCCAATTTCAGCTCCTGATTTAACTTACATCCAACATCCAGAGTACTGTTTGGGGGCCTGTAGATAACTCCCTTGAGGGTCTTTTTACACTTATTTTTCTCAGCTCTATCCACACTGACTCTACATCCCCTGATTCTAGGTCCCCCCGCACAAGGGACTGAATATCATCCCTTACCAACATGGCCACCCCACCCCCTCTGCCCGTCTGTCTGTTCTTACCATAGCACGTGTAGCCTTGAATATTCATTTACCAGATCCTATCCGCTTGAAGCCACGTCTCAGTTATCCCCACAATATCGTATCTGCCAATTTCCAAAAGAGCCTCAAGCTCATCCATCTTATTTCTAGTGCTTCGCGCATTCATGTACAGTATTTTTAATTTGTTACTGCTCTCATCCATCCTGTCAACTCCTATTTCACTCGACCTGACAGCATGATCCCTTTCTGAGTTTTCTGCCTCATTGATACACTTGCCTTTCCTGACTTCCCTGGTTCTAAATTTGCCTCCAATTTCCTTCTTAAACTTCCAGTTAGCCCCCCCCCCCCCCCCCTCCCCCCTCGCTACTTAGTTTAAACGGAGCTGTGTTGCAGTAGCAAACCTGCCTGCCAGAATGCTGGTCCCTGACCTATTCAGGTGCAAACCGTCTCTCTTGTAGATTTTATGCTTACCACAAAACACACCCCAGTGATCCAAGAATTTAACTCCTTGCTTCCTGCACCAGTTTCCCAGCCACACGTTCAAGTCCATTATCTCCCTGTTTCTGGCCTCAACAGCCCGAGGAACTGGAAGCAAACCGGAGATAACCACCTTGGACGTCCTGCTTTTCAGCTTTCTCCCTAGTTCTCCGAAGTCCCGCTGTAGTATGTTCCTCCTCTTCTTCTCGACATCATTTGTGCCGACATGTACCACCACCTCTGGCTCTTCACCCTCATCCTTGAGGATTTCCTGCACTCTGTCCGCGATGTCTTTCACCCTGGCACTAGGAAGGCAACACACCATCCTTAGGTCCCGTCTGCTGCCACAAAAACCCCGGTCAGTTCCTCTCGCTATGGAGTCCCCTATTACCACGGCTCTGTGCGATGTCCAACTCTTCCGCTCTGCCTCTGCGCCAACTTTTGATTGACCGACATTGCCGCCTCACGGACTGGCAGTGTCATCTGTCTCTACTGTTTCCAAAAGCTTCAACTTGTTCCTGACAGGTACTTCCCCCGGTGTCTCTTGCACTTGTCTCTTCTCTGCCTTCCTCGTCGTCTGCTCTCTTCTGCTCTCTTCTGGTATGATTGGTGTAATGACCTCACTGAAGGTCTTGTTCAGAAAGATGTCGTTCTCACGGATGAGCCTAAAGTCCTCGAGTTCCTTCATCAGTGCTGCAATATGCTCTGTCAGTAGCTGATCGTGCAAACACTTTCCACACATATACGAGCCAGACACACCAGAGTCGTTGACCTCCCACATCAAGCACGCAGCGCACTGAACCAGCTGGGCAGTCATGTCTTCACCCTCTTCAACTGTAGCGTAATCACTTCACTCAACCTCCTTGTCAAAGATTCCTGAGCTAAAGACTCACTCTTCAATCCACAGGAACTTCCTTGGACCCTTTTTTTTCGGGCAAGTCTGTGGACTTTTAATTTAGGTTAGACGAGGAGGAAGAGAGGCCCTACTTTATAGGACCTGGGGTCTAGAACACACCCACTCAAATAACAATCACTTACCTTCCCGACCGTCTTTGCGCTCTGCCTTCACTTCCGCCCAGCTCCCGACGCTCTCGGATGCGAAAGGACACGAGGAATAAGCTGGTGCAGTCTATCTGTTCAGTCTCTGCTCCATTTGTTTATGAATCTGAAGCATCTCTGGCACCTTCCTGTCCCTGGGATAGTGACTTAAGCTGAATGACTGCTTCCTGTACCACTGTCAATAACCTCAGGTGCAAAACACTCTTTTTCTGATTCCGTGTAAGTGAGGGAGTGAGCAGATTCCTTCTCTTACTGTGTAATTGGCAGGAGGGACTGAAGGTGCTATCACACGTCTTGTCCAATATTTTGATGGGTTGAATGACTTCCACATATTCTTGTGAACACAGATCGAGGTGCCAAATGAGCTGCACCTTTTACTGTGGAAATGTGCAGGACTGTTACATGAGTGTAACCCAGACTTTAACAGCACGATCTTGAATGGTGTCCATTTATTGGTGCACGTGGACACAGACTTCTTCACGAGCTGAGGAGGGTCAACTTGTTCTGGACACGAAGTAAAAGTCAGTGAATATCCCCAAATCTCCTCCGTTTGGACTCAATGGGCTGCATGGCCTCCTTCCACGCTGTAAGGACTCAATGATGACAAACTGGGGATGTCTGGGCTGAGGGAACCACCCTGAGGATGTCCAGCAGTGATGCCCCACGGCTGAGATGATTGATACCCACCGATGATAAACATCTTCCCTTATGTTCTGAATGATTCAAAACAGTAGAGAGGTCGCAATAAATTCTCATTCACTGCGATTTTCCTCAGATTTCTTGATGTCATTCTCAGTCTAATACTGCCTTGAGTTCAGGGCCAGTCTGTTTGTCTAGTCCCCTGTGTATCCTCTTTTGTTCATATCAGTAGGTCATGGAGTCGAAGCAGAGAATGTTTTCTTCAAACAAAGCGACAGAAAATCTCTTAAACAGAGAATTAGGGGAGCTAGATCACTGAAAGGGACCAATGGTGACCTGCAGGGTTCAGTTCTGGGATCTCTTCTCTTTGTGATTCTTATAACTGACTTGGATGAGGAAGTGGAAGAGTGAGTTAGTAAGTTTGCTGATGACACGAAGGTTTGTGAACTGGTACAAGGGTGTTTGGAGGGCTTTTGTAATTTGCAATGGGACATTGACATAATGCAGAGCTGAGCTAACAAGTGGCAGATGGAATTCAAACAGGAAAAGTGTGAAGTAATTCCCTTTGCAAGCTCAAATTTGAATGCAGAATATAGGGTTATAGGCAGGGTTCTTGGCAATATGGCAAAAACAGCTGGATTTTGGCGTCCATATCCATAGGTCCCTGAAAGTTACTACCAAAATTGATAGAGTTGTTAAGAAGGTGAATGGCGTGTTCGCTTTCATTGGAAGGGAGATTTACTTTAAGAGCCGTGAGGTTATGCTGCAGCTCTATCGAGCCCTGGTTAGATCGCACCTGGAGTGTTGTGTTCAGTTCTGGTCACCCCATTATAGGAAGGACGTGGAAGCTTTAGAAAGGGTGCAGCGTACATTTATCAGAATGCTGCCTGGACTGGAGGGCAAGTCTTATGAAGAAAGGTTGAGGGAGCTAGAGCTTTTCTCATTTGCGTTAAGAAGGATGAGAGGTGACTTATTAGAGTTGTAAAAGATGATGAGAGGCAAAGAGAGACTGAATAGCCAGTAACTTTTCCCCAGGGTAGAACTGTCTATCACGAGAGGTCATAATTTTAAGGTAATTAAAGGAAGGTTTAGGGGAGATATCAGCGGTAGATTTTATTTCGCACAGAATGTGGTGGCTGTGTAGAATGCAATGTCAGTGGTGGTAGTAGAGTCAAATACGTGAAGAAAACTTGGAAGATTCTTGGATAGGCACATCGAAGAAAGCGCACAGAAGAATGTAGGTGAGTCTTAGAGTAGGATAAACGGGTGGCACAACTTCAAGGGTCGAGGGCCTCTAGTGAGCTGTACTGTTCAATGTTCTGTGGTCTATGGAAGTGTTTACGGAGGCTGGAAATGGATTTTGGCCTATCAGAGAGTTGAGAGCTATGAAGATTTGGAATTTAAAATGGATTTGAGACTAAGAGCAGATCAGTAACGATCTTAGTGAAGAGCAAGGCAAGCTTGTTGGGTGAACAACGTGCTCCTGTTTCTGATGTTCAAACATTCTGTTATTGGAAAGTTAGTGGCTGCTATTTTCCTGGAAGGTCTGTTTGAATGTTGCAGCCTGGGAGACCAGAGAATTTTGTGAGCCATCTCTGGTTGAGGTATGATGGCTGTATTCACAATGAATCTGGGTCTACAATGTGATCAATAAATGACGCACAATTTGCAGAGAGGGGCAACTCTGTCGGGAGAGATGAGGGTTCTCTTCCATAATCATCCTGGGATTTCCAATTACATTTTCCAAATCACCCCAAACTGCATGTGACAGTATTAAGGGACTGAATGGTAGCCTCTGTTTCTGTGCACCAGTTTATAGCAGCAAGTGGTCTCCAATTGCTCCTGTCCAGCAGGTATGAGGGGCTGAATGGAGCACAGAAACATGGGACAGAGGAGCAGGACTGCGTCATGAGACACTTCGAGCTTTTTCCACTTGGCACTAAGATTGTGGCTGATCAGGTTATGTTGTCAGCCCCACTTTACTGTCTGTATCCCATTATCCGTGACTCAATTCTCTGTCAAATCTTTAACTAACTTAGCTTTGAATACTTTAAATCAGGGAAGCAACTCAAACTTCTGGGGAAGGCCCTTTTTTAGAAATTTTCCTCATTCCTCTTATATAATCAGAGAGTCAGACAGCATGGGAACAGATCCTTTATTCCAGATTGCCCGCGCTGACCAGATATATCAATCTGATCCAGTCCTACTTGCCAGCATTTGGCCCATATCGCTCTGAACCATTCTTATTGATGGACCTGTTCAGATACATTTAAACATGTAATTGTACCCACTTCTATCACTTTCTCTGACAGCACATTCCGTACATGCACCACCTTCTGCTTGAAAAAAGTTTCCCCTAAGGTCTCTTCCAAATCCTTCCCCCGTCACCTTCAACCTATGACACCTAGTTCCAGACTCCCTTACCCTCGGGAAAAGACCTTGGTCATTCAAGCTATCCATATCCCTTATGATTTTATAAACCACTTTCATGTTATCCCTCAGTGTCCGACAGTCCGGGGGAAAAGCCTCAACCTGTTCATCCTCTCCCTGTCGATAAAACCTTCAGGTTCCAGAAAATCATTATAAATCTTTTCTGCACCCTCTCAGGCTTAACAACATCAATCCTTTGGCAGAGTCAATAGAATTGTACGCAGTACTCTTAAAGTGGTCTCACAAGCGTCCCTGTGCAAGCACAATATGCCACCCAACTCCTATACTCAATATTCTGACCGATTCAGGCAAGCATGCCAACTGCATTGTTCACCACCCTGTCTACCTGCAACTGAACTTTCAAGGACTATGAACCTGCACCAGTAGGTCACTTTGTTCATCAACATTCCCTAGGGCACGACCCTGCTTTAACTTACCAAAATACAAAACCTCACAAATATCTAAATTAAACTTTATCTGCCAGTCCTTGGCTCTTTGATGGGAAACGGTGCCGTTGTACTCTGAGATAATCTTTTCATTGTCCACTGCACCACTATTTTGATGTTATCTGTAAACTTACTAACCATGCCTCCGATATTCCCATCCAAGTCGTTTATATCCATGCTGAAAAGCAATGAGTTCAGCACTGATTCTTTCAGCACACTGCTGGCAACAGGCTTCCAGTCTGGAAATCAATCCTTCAGGACAATTTTATATCCAATTGGTTAGCTTTCCATGGATACCTTATGAACTAACCTTAGTAATCTGTCTCCGATGGGGAACCTTATTAAACGCCTTGCTGAAGTCTGTGTAAGCAATATATACGACAGTGCCTTCTTCAGTCTTCTTTGTCACCTCTTCAAAATTCTCAGTCACATTAACAAGACGTGATTTCCATCACACAAAGCCATGTTAACTATCCCTAATCAGTCCTTGTCTTTCTAAATGGATGGAAGTCCTATCCCTCAGACTCCCCTCCAACAAGCTATTCTTCACTAATGTTAGGCTTACTGAGTCTATAAGTTCCTGTGCCATTGGATCGCTGTTCCATTTTCTAGTCCCACTCCTCCACTGGCCACAAAAAAAATACAACTAGCTTGGTGATATGGCCAAGGATATAGTTCTCAGAGTGTGCCAAGGTCAGTGTTAGGAACAAGTCAGACAGATTTATTTAGTCTGCTAAAACAACACGTTTATGACCAAAACAAAATTACTCAAACTATGATGGAAAGAAGAATTTCTTTGATATTTCCTTTGAAAAATAGTATGGAACACACACAGACACACACACACACACTCGCACACACACATTCGCGCACACACACACAAACACACACACACACAAACACACTCACACACACACACACACATTCGCGCACGCACACACAAACACACACACACACAAACACACACACACACACACACGCGCGTTTGATAACAAACTGAAAAGCAAAATATATGGAAAGTTAACTTGAAAGAACTTTGTCCAAATATTATTCGAAATCATGACCAAAGGAAAAACGAGAATTTGACCCAAATGCTGTTCTATTTATAGACTCATCACGTCCTACAGCATGGATAGAGGCTCTTTGGCCCGTACGGGTCCATGCTGACCCAAATGTCTAACCACACTAACCCCATTTCCCAGCACTTGACCCATTGACTTCTCTTCCTTTCCTGCCCATGTACTTGTCCAAATGCTGTTAAATATTGTTAATATAAATGCTTCAACTACTTCCGCTGGCAGCTCATTCCCTTTGTGTACCACGCACTGTGTAAAACAGTTTCCATCAGTTTCCCTTTCATTTTTTCCCCTCTCACCTTAAACTGATGCCCTCTCGTCCTCAATTCCCCAACTCTGGGAAAAAGACTGAGTCAATTCACCCTTTCCATGCCTCACATAATCCTGGACACTTCTACAAGATCCCCCTCTAACGCCTACGCTCTGAAGAAAAAAGTTCTCGCTTGTCCCTATAATTTATACTGTTGAGTCCTGGCAACATCTTTGTAAATTCTGTCTGCACACATTCCAATTTAAAAACATCCTTCTGATCGCAATGTGACAAAAACTGAACACAACACCACAACTGCAGCCTCACCAACATCACGTGGAACTGCAATATAACTTCCCAACTTCTCTTCTCCATGTCCTGACCGATGACTGCCAGTGAGCCAAAAGCCTTCTTCACTGCCATGCCTACCTGTGACCCCACTTTCAGAGAACGGTGGACCTGAACTCCATGGACCCTCTGCTCAACTACACTGCTTCCGGCCCTACCATTTCCCCATGAAACTCCTATCTTGACCTAACTTTGCAAAAATATTCTTCCACCCACTTCTCCAGTTGATCAAGGTCCTGCTACAATTTCTAATATACTTCCTCACTGTCCACAATACCACCTAATTTAGTGTCATCTTCAACTTTACTAATCATGCATTGTACATTCGCAAGAATATCATTGACATAGATAACAAAGAGCAATAGGCCCAGCACTGACCCCAAAGGAACATCATGTGTCTCAGGCCTCCAGTCCAAGAGCATCCTTCCACTCTTACCCTCTGCTTACTACCATCAAGCCAATTGTGTGCCCAATTTGCCAGCTCCCTCTGGATTAAATGCGATTCAAACCTTCCAGACCAGCCTATCAAGGGTAACCTTGTCAAAGGCCTTACTGAAAACCATACAGACTATGTATACCGTCCTGCCCTCATCAACATTCTTTGACACTTCATCAAAGAACTCAAACAAATATTTAAGACATGATCTTCCACTCACAAAGCCATGCAATCTTTCCAGTCTAAAAACAACTATGAATAATGATTATTAAAATTAATAATAACTAACAGTAATTCATAATAATAAGATGGCATTTACAGTTGAGAGTACATTCTCCACTGTTTGTGGTATTGGAACTTGCATCATGGGTGAAGGGCAGATAGATTTTGTACCTGTATCATTGAACTGTGGTGGCAAAAAGCAAGTTTGGCATGGTGGCTCAGTGGCTAGTACTGCTGCCTCATAGTGCCATGGATCTGAGCTTGATTCCAGCTTCGGGTGACTCTCTGTTTAGAGTTTGCATATTCTCACTGTGTTTGTGTGGGTTTCCTCTCAGTGCTCCATTTTCCTCCCACAATCCAAAGATATACAGGTCAGATGAATTGGCCTTGCTAAATTACCCATAGTGTTATGTGCATTTGTCAAGGTTAAATATAGGGTAGGGGAATGAGACTGGGTGGGTTGCTGTTTGGAGGGTCGGGGTGGCCTTGTTGAGCCAAATGGCTTGTTTCCATACTGTAGGGAATCTGAAAAAAAAACTAATTCTAATCAAACGCTGTCTTTCCAAATGCACGTATATCTTATCCCACAGAGTCTTCTCAAGTAACCGACCTACCACAGATGTTACGCTTCCTGGCCTATAGTTCCCAGATATTTCTTTGCTTCCCTCTTGAACAATGGCACAATATTTGCTACTCTACAATATTCTGGACCCTAACCTGTTGCTAACGATGATGCAAAAATATCACCCAGGGGCCTGGAGTTTCTTCTGTAGCCTCTTTCCTATTCTTGGATGTATCTGTCTAGGACCAAGAGATTTATCCACCTTTATATATTCTAATGCATCCAACACGTCTTCTCCTGTGATATTGACGAACCCCAAGATATCAACATGAACTTTGTTAAGCTCCCGAGTTTTCATGTATTTCTCCACGGTAAAGACAGAGGAGAAATACTCATTGAGAATCTCGCAAATCTCCTACGGTTCCAGACATGCATGTCTACTTTGGACCTTGAAGGGTCATATTCTCATTTAGTTATTCCTTTTACTTTAACATACTTAAATAACGTCTTTGGATTCACCCTAATTTTCTCGGCCAAAGCTACCGTGTGCCCCCTTTTCACCTTCCTGATTTCCTTCTTCAGTAAACCCCCGTATCCCCTGTATACCGCCAGGGAATCCCTTGATCCCAGCTGCATGGACCTGAGCCACGCCTCCTTTTTCCTCGTCAAAGCTTCAATATCTCGTGACATCCAGGGTTCCCTCTTCCTGCCAAACTTGCCTTTTACCCTCCCAGGAACATATAGACCTTGGACTGTAGACATTTCACTTTTAAAGGCTTCCCACTTGCAGGAGATCCCTTCACCTGCAAACAAACTCCTCCAACCAACCCCTACAAGCTCCTGTATAATTCCATCAAAAGTCGTCTTGCCACAATTTAGAACTTGAACATGTAGACAAGTTTTGTCTTTCTCCATAACTATTTTAAAATTAATACAACTTTGGTCACTGGTCCCAGAGGGCTCCCCCACTGTCACCTCAGTCATCTGTCCTGCCCTAGATCTTAGAGTAGGTCAAGTTTCGTCCCTTCCCGAGTTGCACCCTCTACTTACTGCTTAAGGAAACTTTTCTGAGCACACTTAATAGATAAAGCCCATCTCAATCCTTAATTCTATGTCATTCTCAGGCTTTGTTAGGAAAATTAAAATCTCCTACCATGGCAATCCTATTGGCCCTGCAGGTCTCCCCAAACTCTTTACATATTTTTATTCCTCTAATTCATGTTCCAGCCTAACCTGTATCTTCACTTTACTGTTTCTCATTACTGCATCTCTTTCCAGCCTCACACTTGCCTCCCTGCTTTTGAGGATCCCACCCCTCCCCAACTCCAGCCAGTCTAGTTGAAATCCTCCCTGCAGCACGAGCAAACCTGCCTGCCAGAATATTGGTCCCCTTCAAGTTCAAGTGCAACCCATCCTTCCTGATCAGGTCACCTCTGTCCCACAAAATATCGCAGTGATCCAAACATCTTTGCCCTCTGCACCAATTCTTTAGCAACACCTTCATCTGCCATACCCTCCAATTCTTACCCTCACTAGCACGGAGCACTGGAAATAAACTGGATATTACCACTGCCGTGGTCCTGTCCTTTACCCTTTTTTTCTAGCTCTCTATAATCACTCTGCAGGATGTCATCCATATTTCTACCTTTGTCATTTGTACCTTCTCTGTATCCCATTGCAGACGCTCTGCCTACCCTGTCTGTATCTCCTTGCAACACTGTGACCTCCACTGACTGTATCCTATTGCAGACGCACTGCCCTCCCCGTCTGTATCCCATTGCAGACCCTCGGCCTCCCCCGCCTGTATCCTATTGCAGACGCTCTGCCTCCCCTGACTGTATCCCACTGCAGTCGCACTGTCCACCCCCGTCTGCATCACATTGCAGACGCCCTGCCCTCCCGCTGTGTTTTTCCACTGCAGATAGTCATCCCTACAATGTCTGTATCCCATTACAGGCAGTCTGCCCTCTTCCTGTCATATCTCATTGCAGATGTTCAGCCCTTCTCCTATCTGTCTCGCATTGCAGAAGCTCAGCTCCCCCCCCCCCCCGTCAGTATCCCATTGCAGATGCTCTGCCCTCTCCCTGTTCGTATCCCATTGGAGATGCTCTCCACTCCCCTGTCTGTACCCCACTGCAGACGCTGTGCCCTGCCCCTGTCAGTACCCGTTGCAGCCTCTATGCCTCCACTATCTGTATCCCATTGCAAATGCTCTTCTCTCCCCCTGTCCATATCCCATTGCTGATGCTCAGCCCACGCCATCTGTATCCCATTGAAGACAGTCTGCCCTCCCCCTGTCTGTATCCCATTGCAGACGCTCTGCTCTCTCCCTGTCTGTATCTCATTGCAGACCAGCATCCCTTCCCGTGTCTGTCTCGCATTTCAGAAGCTCTGTCCCTCCCCGCCTGTTTCGTAATGCCGACACTCTGCACTCCCCCGTCTGTATCACATTTCAGACGATCAGTCCTCCCCCTTTCTGTACCACATTGCAGAACCGCTACCTCCCCGTCTGTATCCCATTGCAGATGCTCAGCCCTCCCCTGTCTGTATCCTATTGCAGACGCTCTGTCCTCCCCTGTCTGTGTCCCAATGCAGACGCTCTTCCCTCCCTCGTCTGTGTCCCACTGCAGACTCTCTGCCCTCCCCCGTCTGTATCCCATTGCAGAGGCTCTGCCCTTCCGCTGTCTGCATCGCATTGCAGAAGTTCTCCCCTCCACCTTTCCATATCCCATTGCAGACGCTCTGCCTCCACCTATCTGTATCCCATTGCAGACGCTCTGCCCTCCCCCGTCTGTTTCCCATTGCAGATGCCCTGCCCTTCCCTATGTCTGTACCCCGTTGCAGACGTTCTGCTCTCCCCCGTCTATATCCCATGGCAGACGCTCTGGTCTCCCCTTGTCTGTGTCCCATTGTAGACACTCTGCTCTCCTCTGTCTGTATCGCATTGCAGATACTCTGCTCTCCCCATTTGTATCCCATTGCAGAGGCTCTGCCCTCCCCCTGTCTGTATCCCATAGCAGATGGTCTGCCCTCCCACTGCCAGTATCTCATTGCAGACGCTCTGCCCTCGCCCTGGCTGTATCCCATTGCAGACTCTCTGTCTCCATTTGACATCTTATTGAATGACTATCCTAGTGCATGAGCAAACTGAGTGCCATCTCCTTCATCCGGGTCATAAGTAAAGATTGTAATTTGTTGATAAGCTCACACAGATCGCTGAAGATTTCCACTCGTTACAGCTTTCCAAACACAAAATGAGTAATTATCTATACCCTGCATTTCCTGACAGCTATCCAGAGGGTCCCTGCTTCTGCATTACAACCTGGAATGGATATATGGCGTCCCCCTGCGCTGTATAATTTACTGAGTGCTTCATTCTGTTTGGTGCAGCCTGTTTGGTGCAGCCCATTTTGCCGCAGACCCATTTAGGCGCAGAACCATTTCAATGCAGCTCATATTTATTCCTTTTCAGGCTTAGATAAAAGCATTAATCAAAGCAATAAAAATAAAAATAATGTTTATTCCCTTTAGTAAAAATGTTAAAAAGACACATGATTATGTATAACATTGACTCAGAGTTTTCTTTCAGAGCTAAAATGATAATTGGTCTTGCATTTATTCCGATTGAAAACATTCATGAAGCTATTGAACATTTGTCTGATGCGCTTCCAGATGAACTGCAACCGCTGCTGGACTGGTTCGAGGATAACTATGGAGGTGAAAGATTACGCAGAGGAAATGGTCGGTGTCCACTGCTTTTTCCAGTTGGAATGTGGAATTTATGTGAAAGAACTTTAAACAATGAGGACAGAACAAACAATCATGCAGAAGCTGCCCACAGGAGATGACAGTGCGAATTTGATGTGGAACATCCAGTTATTTGGAAATTTCTTGACAATTTACGAAAAGTTCAGAGAGGAAGGGACACTTACTTTTAGCATCTCGTAGCAGGGCACGATATTCCGTTGAAATTAAGGAAGCAGATACTAGAATACAAACACTCGTAAGAAGATTTAGTGAGAGAAATTAGGTTGAGTATTTATGAGGGATTGCCCATAATTTTGAAGAAACTTTATATTTTTGATTTTTTGTAATTAACTGATTTATTTTATGTTTTTCGTTTTAACATTTTACTGAAGAGAATAAACATTAATTTTATTTTTAGCAATTTCATTAATGCTTTTAACTAAGCCTGAAAAGGAATACATATGAGCTGTGCTGAAATAGTTCTGCACCTAAATGGGTCTGCGGCAAAATGGGCTGCACCAACCAGGCCGCGCCAAATCGCATGCACCAAAATGGCTGCGCCGAATGGTTCCACTCCGGGAATGCTACATGAGTGGAAAAGCTGACTCAGAGATTTTCTGCACTTACACCTTGTTTTCAGTCAAAACAAAGTAGGAGAGAGAGACCAATTGGCTGCTGCATCTGAGGCAAGTAATATTTTTCTCCCTTTCTGTGTGGACAAATACAATAATGTCAACTGAACACCACACTGGACCATGTGTGATCTCCATGACCATATTCTGGAATGGATGATAATGAACTATATTCAGGTGCATTATTGCTGTTGTTGTGCACAGTGCCTTTTATTGGCAAAAAATGTGCCCACTTTATAATTTGTTGACATGTTTAAATGTGTCTGCGTATTTTTTTTAAATGGGATGACATCTTCATAATAGTTGTGTTAATATCAATACATCTCATTCAAAAAAATTATTCTCTCGCTTTAGTCTCCTTAACAAGAGTAAATATGTATCCAGCTGATACACTTTTCTGAAGATCGTGGTTCTATAAGATTTCTCATCTAAGACCTAAACAGATACCTCTAATAAGAAAAGGCCTTCATTTCAGAAATGAGTAAAAGGAAGCATATTTGAAAATCTTCGAAAGGAGTTATATATTTTTTTAATTTAGAGGATCAAAACTGCACCCAGGGTATCTGATGTGGTCTCAGCAATGTCTGTACAGATGCAGTAAAACATTCCTGATTAAACCCAATACCCATAATCACAAACAGCATCATTACACTTACCTTCCAAATCACTTGCTGCATCTTCAGGCAGACTTCATATTATTCATGTACCAGGAATATAAAAAAGATCTGCATCACAGAGTTCTGCGATTTCTCTCCATTTAAATTGTTTCCTGCTGTTCTATCCTCCCTACATCAGTAGATAACTCACGTTATATTATTTCTGCTGAAGGTTTCCTCATTAATCTTCCCTGTCTATATCGCAATGCAGATTCACTACCTCCATTTGAAGATATATTGAATGATCATCTTCGTGTACAAAGTAATTAAGTTTTGATCCATTCAGTCCCTTCATCCGGATATTTGACATAGCTTATTGATCATTGATGACGTCACGGAGATCTCTGAGAAAAAACTAGTTACAGTTTTTAAAATATTAATTTATCTCTACTATCTATTTCCTCTTAGATACAACATCTCTGTTCCTGTGCAGCAGTTCAGGCAGTTTATATGGCCGCCTCCTCGGCTGTGTAATGTACTCAACGAGCTGAATTACTTCCTTCTATATTCCTGTGTAACTCCTTCGAAGGCCAGAATGGTCTCCTCCCGTTTCCTTGTAACGATCCAGTCTGGCTGAATGGGATGGATCTCTACCCTGTAATCGCATTGAGGGGTGGATTGAGGGAAAACACAAGTGGTGGGGGCAGCAGCATATCTCTGTATCAGCCTCGTGGGGTTGATTGAGGGAACAACACGTGGGGCTGGAGCAGCAGTTGGCCATTCGGTGGCACCATTCAAAATGCTCATGGCTGATCAGAGTGTGTCTTGGTCAGCAAAGATCAGTCGAGCTCAGCCTAGAATATATTCAATAATCGAGTCTTCACTGCTCCCTGAGGATGAGGATGCCACAGATAGCGCAAAACTAAAGAGAAAGGGACATCCTTATTTCATTGTGGGACCCATTATTTTAAAACTGGGTTAATCTCATATCAAATCACTGCCCCCTTTCAGATTAAAAAAATAACTAGACATAGACATAAACCATTCCTCACTCCAACTCTGTCCCACAATCCCACACAGCCTTTCCAATCAAATATGTATCAAACCCAGCCTCTGCTGCTGTCTCAGGAAGAGAAAACCTGATAGTATACACGAGCATTAAAAAAAGGAGAAGAATTAGGCCATTCGGCCCATCGTGTCTGATATGCCATTCTATAATTTCGTATATGTTCCACAACATCATTCTCCTACCTTCTCCCTAGAATCCTTGATCTCCTAAAAATCAAAAACTTATTTATTTGTGTCTTAATGTCACTAGTGTCTGTGTCTCTGTGTGTAGGTATATGTGCATGCGTCCATGTGCTTGTTATATGTTATTTGTGTAAATATGTCTTTCTGTTTGGGTATCAGACTTTCTCTCAGTATTTATATCTGTGATTTGTGTCTATTTGTGAGTCACTATATATGCCTTTGTGTGCTTCTATGTGTGTGTATGTCTATCCCCTTTGTATGCATTGTGCATGTTAGTATATTGGGGTATTTATCAATAATTCCGTGTAATCTAATGCCTGCATCTCTGTGCAATGGGGTATCTGTTCTTTTTCGAGGAAGAGAGGTGAAATTGGAACTGCCAGTGCGTTTAAACTGAGAATTGCTCTTTACTGAACATTGCTGCTTACTTGGTTGGTGGGACATGGATGTTTCAGAATCTCCACACAAGGTATCCTGGTCCTCTCCGGCACTTTCCAGGATCCGCAGAATCGACGTTTCAGGCATAAACCCTTCTTCAGGAACCGGGTGTTAGAGTGCCTGGTATCCCGAAACGTCGATTCTCCTGTTCCCTGGATGCTGCCTGACATGCTGCGCTCTTCCAGCAACACATTTTCAGCTCTGATCTCCAGCATCTGCAGACCTCACTTTCTCCTCTTTCCAGGATCCTCCCCACATGTCGAGGTAGAGGGTGAGGGAACGGACACCAGGCACTCTAACACCCGGTTTGGCCTTTTATGTCCTATTCCAGGCTGTTTCTCCAGGAATGGGAGAAGAGGAGGAATGGAGTGAGGGTGAGAGTGGGGGTCCCTGCTGTTAGTGCTGGTGTAGGTGAAGGGGGGAGCGTGAGGGAGTCTGACCACCGTGTTGAATTCATGCTGTGATATTAGTGTGCGGGACTATTATGTCAGTGACAGAAAAAGTGGGAGAGCGAAGGTGTTGAATTCAATAGTGAGTGTGGTCGTGCTTGAGCCTTATTTGGAGATAGAGTGTGAGCCTTGTTCGGGGTAGGTGCTATAACAGATATACAGTGAGTGTAAGGGAGCAGAAGAATATGGTGACACTTATCATGGCAAAGTGGGGGGAAAGAATATTGATGCGTGTCCTGTAATGCTGACCAATTCTTCAGATCACCTCAGCGTTGAGGCGAGCCTCCCTGAACGTCTTGTCCAAGTCTATCGCTAATAACGCCACATACCCTGTCCCTCAAATTCCACAGAATCAGTTTTGTGGGATCTTACAAATACCAAGGTGAAACAAACATTGGTGTGTTATATATCAAAACTATTGCGCAAATATTTTGCATCATATACTCTGGAAATTAGGTATGCAAGTATACGCAAGGGAAAGAAATGACACAGTGATGTTATCGCTGGGCTCTTAATCCAGAGACCCAGGTAATATTCTGGGGACATGAATTCAATCCTGCCATGGCAGATTGTGAAATTTGAATTCAATAAGTATCTGGAATCAAGGCTTTATGATGACCAGGAATCCATTGTCGATTGTTGGAAAAACTCATCTGATTCACTGTGTCCTTGAGGGCAGGATAGTGTTGTCCTTACGTTGTCTGGCCTGCACGTGACTCCAAATCCAAGACAACGCTGCTGACTCTTAACTGCCCTGTGGCATGGGCAATAAATACTGGTTATCCAGCGACGCCCTCACCCTGTGAATGAGTAACAAACAATCGTGTGTGATGCAGTAATAATGGATGGCCTCAAGTTGCACCGAAACTGCATTAACTAAATGACTACTAATGCTGTGAAGAATAAGTTCCATAAGTGTATATCAGGTAGGTTGAAGATTATGTTGTTAACCAAACTAGAGAGCAAGTTAGTTCAGATTTGGTGTTGTGTTGTCAGGAGGACTAATTAATAACCTTGCTCTGAAGCAACTTTAGAGGAATAGTGACATTAATATGTTGCATTTTACACGGCGTCTGAAAACAATATCGAATGTTTGAACATTCTGATCAAACATCATGGAAGCGCGGAGGCTAGAGGATCATGTACGCTCCAGTGAATTGGGGAAATACAATATGACATTCAGTGGGAGTAGCAATGATTGTGAGAGTCATAGAGTCCGACAGCACGGAGAAAGGCCCTTCAGCCCAAACTGGTCCTCTCTGAACAAAATGTGCATTCACACGAACACTATTTTCCTGCCCCTGCAACGTATCCTTCTTATCCTTTCCTATCCGTGTATTTATCCAAATGCATTTAAAATTTTGTGAATGTAACCGCCTCGACCACTTCAGCTGGCAGCTCATTCCATGTGCATACCACCCTGTGTGTAAAAGAAGTTGCCCCTCAGGTTCCCTTTTACTCTTTCCCCTTGGATCTTAAATTGATGTCCTCTATTCCGTGGTTGCCCAATCCTGGGGAAATAAGACTGAGTGCATTCACTCTATCCATGCCTCACATGGTCTTATACACTTCTGTCAGATCCCCATCAGTCCCATACACTCTAAAGTAAAAAAAATCCTAGCTTGCCCAACCTCTCCCTATAACTCAGACCATTGAGTCCGGGCAACATCCTTGTACATTTCGTCTGCACTATTTCCAATTTAATAACATCCTTCCTATAAAAAAGTGAACAACACTGAACATAACTCTACCAGTCTGGCCTCACCAGCATTATGTATAACTCCAAAATAACTCGCTAAATTCAATACTCATTGCTCTGACTGATGAAGGCCAGTGTGCCAAATGCCTTTTTCACTGTCCTGTCTACCTGTGACTCCACTTTCAGAGAAACGTGCACCTCACCAAGGTCCCTTTATTCCACTACACTCCTTAAGGCCCTGCCATTCACCATGAAACTCCTACTTTGATTTGACTTTCTAAAATGGAAGAACTTGCACTTATCTGTATTAAACTCAATTTGCCATTTCTCGGCCGACTTCCCCACCTGATCAAGGCACTGCTGTAATTTCTGAAAATTCTGATAATCTTCCTCACTGTCCACGATACCACCTATTTTACTGTCACCTTGAAACTTACAAATCATACCTGTACATTCTCAACTAAATCATAGATATGTGTAATATGTATATATAGCATAAAATAAATAGTAATGGTCCCAGAACCGACGCCAGAGGCATTCCACTCGTCACAGGCATCCATGCCGACAAGCATACTTCCATTATTACCCTATGTTTCCTACCATCAAACAAATTTTGGATCTGATTTGCCAGCTCCCCCTCAATTCCATTGATCTAAACTTCCAGAGCAGCGTACCATGTGGAACCTTACTGAAGGCCTTACTGAAATCCATATAGACTATGCCATCAGGTCCTTGTCAAAGGTACTGGTCATTTCACCAAAGCACTCTAACAAATTTTTGAGCCATGATCCCCCATGCACAAAGTCGTGCTGACTGCTCATAATCACATCCTGCTTTCCAATGTATGTATATCGTCTCTCTCAGAATCTTCTCAAAAAACTTACCCTACTAGAGATGTTAGGTTTACTAGTCTATAGGTCCCAGGTTATTCTTTGTAGCTGTTCTTGACGAAGGGCACAGCATTGGCTACCCTCCAGTCCTCCGGGACCTCACCCGTTGGCTACCGATGGTACAAAAGTACCAAACAGGGCCCCACCACTATTACTTCTCTGTCCTCCTGCAGTGTTCCTGAATATGTCTGGTCACGACCAGGAGATTTATAGAAATACTGCAAAGTCTGAAAAATATGTCTATTTATTTCAGGTAAAACACCCAAGAGTGAGAAAGTGAGTTAACAATGATTAGCATAATAAATTAAGGATTATACTAATCACAGGAAGTGACTTCAGAAGAATTCCAGACATTGTGGAATCCTGAGAATGCTCAGAAATTTACGATCCAGAAAAGGAGGGCCATGAAACTGGTAAGGAAATCGAAAGGCGAACATGCATGCAAACAAATGGGAACACAAAGATCGGTGGAGGTAGATGGCTGCTTGTGTGACTGGAGACCAGTTTCCAATGGTATACAACAGGGATCAGTGCTGTGTCCCTTATTATTTGTGATTCGGGGGTGATGGTGTTGGACTGGGTAGACAATGCTATAAATCGTGTAACACCAGGTTCGAGTCCAACAGGTTTATTCGACAACACTAGCTTTCGAAGTGCTACTTCTTCAACAAAACGCACAATCACCTGCCTCCGAATAAACCTGTTGGACTCTAACCTGATGTTGTGTGATTTTCAACTTTAATATTTGTGGTGATCATAAATGATGTAGCTGTAAATCTGGACGAGGGGTGGGGAGTGTGATAAGTAAGTTTGTGTTTGAGATGCAGATTGGCCGGTTGGTTGGCAGTGAGGAGGAAGGCCTTAAGTTACGGGAAGATTCAGATGGAATGGTCAACTGGGAAGATCAATGGCAGATGGAATGTAACTCGGATAAATATGAGGTGATACACTTTGGAAGAAGGAATCAGACAGGAGAGGAGTCAATGAATGGCAGCACACTAGGAAGGTCAGAGGGTGCTTCTCCACACATCCCTGAATGTGATGGGCAGGTCAATACACAATTTGGGAAAGCATAGGGGACTGTAAACATAACCTTGATTCATTGACGCACAGATTATAAAAGCTGTGAGGAACTTTGGTGAGGCCAAGATGGAATATTGTGTGTAGTTCTGGGTACCATATTACGGGAAGGATGTGATTGCACTTGAGGGGGTGCAGAGGAGATTCACCAGGATGTTCCCTGGGATGGAGCACATAAGCTATTGAGAGAGGTTGGATAAGCTTGGGTTGTTGAGTTTGGAGGAGAGGAGGTTGAGGGGGACGTGATTCAGAAGGGAGCATGGTCAGGGTGGATTGACAGCCGCTGTTCCTTTTAGTCAAAAGGACACACTTTCAAAGTGAAGGGGTTGCGGTTTAGTGAGGATTTGAGGATTGCTTTTCACCCAGAGTGTGTTATGGTCTGAAATGCTCTTCTTGAGAGGGGAGTTGTCATGGCAAACTCAAAACCATTATAAAATACACGGTTGTGCACTTGAAATGCCTTAAAAATCACGGCTATGGGCATTGTGTCGGAAAATGGGCCTAATGTAGACAGTGCAGAAAGTGAGATCTGCAGATGCTAGAGATCAAAGCTGAAAATGCATTGCGGGAAAAGCGCAGCAGGTCAGGCAGCATACAGGGAACAGGAGAATCGACGTTTCGGGCATTCCTGAAGAAGGGCTTATGCCCGAAACGTCGATTCTCCTGTTCTCTGGATGCTGTCTGACCTGCTGCGCTTTTCCAGCAACACATTTTCAACTAATGTAGACAGTGCTGTATTTCTGATAGTACAGAGTCTTTTCTTCTGTGATTGTATGGCTGTGGAAGGCTAATCACTGAGTACCATAAAATAGGAATTGATAGGGTTCTGAAGAATAGCTTAACAAAGTTTATAAGACAGAACTTGTGATATTTTCTGAAAATATGTCAATGGCAAAATTAAGAAAAAGAAATGTGCAGCTTTCATACAACTTGATGCCAGATAATTGAGGACCAGGAAATAGCAGAATTATGGAGCAAATGCTTCAGCTATGCCTTTACAGAGGAAAACAAAACAAAAAAGAAAATTTCCTAGCAATACGAGGGACCTTTATTCTGGTGAGAAAAAGGGAATAGAATGAAATTAGCAACTAAACCGTTTAGAGAAAGTATCGGACTGAAATTAATGGGCATAGACAAAATCAACAGAGATTTATGAAATAAGAATCATATTTGAGAAAGTGACTTTTAGCAAAATTATGGAGAAGCTGTCAATGCCATACGAGTGGAATGTCAGAAAGATTTTTGATAAAACCCCAAGCCTATTGTGCGAATTCGAATCCTGTGGGACTGGGGGTAATACATATTCATGGTTTTAGAATGGGAGAGCTGGCAGGAAACACTGAGTAGGAATGAAACAATGTTTTTTTTAAAAAATGGAAGGTTAGGAGGATATAGCAAGGATCATGGATTGGGCCCCAGCTATTCCCAATACACACCATATATTTGGTTGAGGGGCACAAATGCAAAATTCCCAAGTCTGCTGACACCACTAAACGATGTCAGCATGTGAGTGGGTGAGGAGGATGTAAAAAAGCTCCAAAGTGACTGAGACAAGTGAAATTACTGGGAAAATACATGGCAGATAGAGACCAATGGGAGAGATGAGATGTTGTGTACTTTGATGGGAACAACAGAATGGCAGCCTCTCATTTGAAAAGGGATTGGTTGGAAAATGTCGCTCTATAAACGAACCTAAGCTGCATTTTTGTTTATTTCTGCGCAGCCCTCTAGGTACATGTAGGGCAGTGAGTTCTGAACCCAGAAGTCAATACTGAGAATGGCATTGGCACGCTGACCATCATAGATAGACCCAGAAAGTGGGGAACTGTAACATTGAAATGAATCTGGATCTCCCTGTACACCAGACACTGAAAGCAATATTGCAGGAACAGAAGGCAGATAGGCAGATAAATGGTGTACTCACCTTCATTTCAGGGGAACTGAGTACAGGAGTAAGAGTATCTTACTGCAGCTGTACAGGGCCTTCGGGAGACTCCATCTCGACCATTGTACAGTATTGTGTGCAGTTTTGGTCTCCTTACCCAATAAAGGACAAACCTGACATTGAGGGAGAGCACTGAAGGATGACCAGACTGATCTCTGGGATGACATGCTTGTTGTTGGAGCAGAGTTTGAGGCGACTGGGCTTGTATTCCATGCCGTTTAGGAAAATGAGTGGTGATCACAGTGAAATATATAAAACTCTCACAGAGCAAGTCAGATTTGAAGCAGGGATGGTAATTCCCTGGCTTGGACGTCTAAAACAAGGGGCCACAATATTAGGTACAGACACGCCATTTTGCATTGAGACGAGAATAAATGTCTGCACTCATAGACTGGCGAACCAGGGGTAGTCTTTCCCAGATCAGGCTGTGGAAACCAAGGCACTGAATATAAATAAGGATTTCTGGAAATTATAGGCATAGGGAGAGAGCATGAGTATCGTGTGCAGATAGATCAGCTATTAGTCCATATTGTTCTCCAATGGCGCAGTAGCTGTGTTCCTGTGCAACACCGTGTTGTAGGAAATCGTGCAATATTAATAATGGGGTCTATGGAAAAAAGAGGGCAAAGAGTAAACCCCCTCAAAATATCAGTAAACCAAAAATTAACTTTAGTCTAATACACACACTAGCACAGTCTAAAATACATCTTTAAATCACATATTGCAATGAAACTGTCCTCTAAATGTAACACTTTAAAACTACAATCACTGACTAGAGCAGTGTACCTGTTACCACACTCTTCTCCAGAAAGTGCGTGGGGCTGACTGAACACGTGATGCCGATGGGGAAATTCCAATTCTCCTCAAGATTCTCCTACAGTTTGAAATAAAGTTCTTTCTAAATGTAAACTACAATTCCACGTTTCAGGCTCAATTTCAAGGCTTCCAGAAAGGATTGCATTCCTGTTTAAGCTGAATACATTGATTGTACATTTTGCAGACAGAGGATCCTGAGGCTGGGTTTTGCTGTTCAGCTGGTTCCCGGCAAGGAATTGCGTCACAGTGAACGGGAGTTCACTTTATGGAAAAATGTTCACGAATGACATTGCAACCAAATTGTATTTAATCAACACGCGTTATCTGAGAACTGCCTGCATATTGAATGGAGGAGCAAAATTGATGGGCTGAAGGGACTACAGCAGTTCTCATTTTATATTTCACAATGTTTAAACATATTAAAGCATACGAATATTGTATGTGTAAAACTGCATGAAGGAGATGTTCGGCCATTAACTAGCACTGGGAAAGTTCAATGTATTGTGTGACGTACTCATTTCCCGATGTTCCTGTGCAATCTGTGGGAAAGCTCTGTAAATGTTGTCACAAACGTTCCCTTTTCTGACACCAAGGTTGGGGCCGGGTGTTCTCTCTGGACATATCCTTAAGAGCTCGGACCAGTTGATACAATTGAGTGTCTTGCTTGGCTGTTTCAGAGACCATTGAAGAGTTTATCACATCTGTGTGTCTGGAGTCACTTTTAGGCCAGACCAGGAGAGCACAGGTGATTTATTTCCTGAAAGTACATTGGGGAAGGAGATCGATGTTTACAATCAACATTGGACACAAGATCGCTATTACTGACACTAGAGTTTAGACTCGATATGTTGATAATTGTTTTTATTATTCCACCAGCTGCCCAACATTAACCTGGTCTGTATTAGTAATCCAATGACAATTCCACAACAGCACCATCTCCACATGGGGACCTATCGGAAACCACACTGAGCTGGTTATTTCTGTGCTGCTTGACAACTCTGTTAAAAAAAAAGAACTCCCACCAATTTGACTGTCGTGATGGGCCTGATGGGGTGGTAATTGGTCAGCTTGTATTTATTCCCCTCTTAGGGAACTGGGCATAGCTGAGTAATCTTCCACATTGCCAGGGAGATGTGAGAGTTGGAGCTGGAATGAAACAGCTTCCCTAGGGACACAGCTTGTTGTCCAGCACAAATCTTCAGCCCTGCTGCCGGAATGGTGTCAGGGCCCATTGCCTTTGTCATATCTACTGTGTTCACTGTTACTTCATGTAACCTGCAGCAAATCGAATTGGTTGAAGACGTTCATCTGTGAATCTGTGGGCATCATGATAGGGTGAGGTGGATCATCCACTCAACATGTCTGACTGAGGATATTGCAGATATCACATACTTGACTTTTACACTGATTATCAGAACTGTTCCATTATTTAGGATGGGGATATTTGTGGAGTTCTCTACTCCAGTAAGTTGTTTAATGGTCCATCGACATTTATGATTGGATTTGGCAGGATGACAGAGCTTAGATCAGATTTGTTAGTCATGGGACTATTCCTGTCTCTGTACCAGATGTTAGTTCTGCTGTTTCGAATGTAACCAGTCAATTGCGGTAGCTTTAATGGGTTGTCATAAGGTAAAGGTACACATGGTACTGACCCTGGCATGTTCACCCACACTCGTCACTGAACCATAGATCTGCTTGATGTTAATAGTGGACTAAGAGCTTATCCTGAGCGAAAGGTTACAGAGCGTCATTGAATACAATTCTGCTTCTGCTGCTGCTGTGATCTACAGCATCAGATGATAACCTAGGTTAAGCTGCAATATCTACAATTCAATTACACTGACTGTCCCCCAGTTCACACTGAGACCCATTCACCCAACAGCCCTGTATTCAGTGACCTACTCTGGTTTCTGATCCGGCAACCCTTCCATTTTCATAGTCTCATGCTGCTGAAATTCTTTCCTTGTTGTCATGCCTCCACTTTGTTACTTTAACTCAATCAATGTAAGGTACTAATCTGAATCGTTTCCTTTCAGTAATGCCATCTTCTGTATTTGAAGTGAATGTTTTTTTCCTTCTGTTTTTCTCCCCGATCATGATTCAGAAAATGCAGTGTCAGTGATGACAGCCTTATGCAGTTTCAGAGTCAAGGAACTTGTCAGTGTACGGCGCTCCATGCTGGACAGAATGTTTCGGCATCTTTGACATATGTCATTGGAAATTGTTCAAAAACAGAAATTGCTGAAGAAGTTGCAGTATTTTCTGGAGTGAATGCAGATATAAACTTTCAGGTCCAGTGAACCTTCTACAATATTCCCTGTTTCTCCAACAATTTTTGGTATTTTTATTTCCAGTACCGATCGTTACTTGTATAATTGAAAATGTGTTCTGTACCCCTATTTATTTATGGATAAACTCAACAGGTCTGTCAGCATCTGCAGAGACAGAGAAGCAGAATTAATGTTTCAAGTCTAGTGTGACTTCTTCAGAACTGAAAATGATTGGAAAATGTGCTTTTAAACCCTTGCCAGAGATGGGGAATGGGTGACAGGGAAAAGAGGATGTGGCAAAAGATAAAAGAAGATTATGTAAAACGGGTTTAAATTAAGATGTGACTAGGGGGAAGGGGTTCTTTCTACTGAGTGCAAGATAAGGAAGACACAAGTACACAAGGCCATAGGGAGGCCAGGACGGGGAATGTTGACTATATGGTACTATATAGATCTAGCCATAGATACGTTTTCATCGTTGAGATCAGCACCCCCTTTAGACAAATAAATTCAGGGGCGTGAAGTCTTATTGACACTCGTAAGCGTTTCATGCTGCCTCAGTATTGTAATATGGAGAAAGACAAATAACAGTATGAAGTTTGAGCTGAGTATTATTTTACTGTCATGTTTAATATAGTTTCAAATTTGCAGAACTTATCTTTACATGCTTGTTCTTGAAGTTAGTATCAGATGGAGTGTAGAAGGTTGTGGGCTGACATTATAGAAGTTTATGAAATCATGAGATGTATGGATCGGGTGAACATCCAAGTGTTTTTTCAAAGGATGGGAGAGTTCAACCATAGAAGGCATAGGTTTAAGGTGAAAGGGGGAAGATTTACAAGGAACGCAGGGGCAATGTTTTTACACAGAGGGTGGTGTGGAAATGGAATGAGCTGCCAGAGGAAGAGTGGTAGATCTATATACAGCTGCAACATTTAAATCTCATTTAGACAAGCATATGAATAGGAAACATTTCGAGGGATATGGGC
Source organism: Chiloscyllium plagiosum (assembly GCF_037043375.1). Lineage (NCBI taxonomy): Eukaryota > Metazoa > Chordata > Chondrichthyes > Orectolobiformes > Hemiscylliidae > Chiloscyllium > Chiloscyllium plagiosum. The sequence continues at coordinate 102,455,292 of NW_028270151.1, read as the reverse complement.
CAAATGAAAGCAGATGGGACTAGTATAGTTTGGAAAACCTGGCCAGCATGGACATTGAGGAAAGCTTCACACAAAACCAGTGTGGTTTTGTGAAAGGGAAATTATATTTTGCCCTTTATGATCATGCAAAGTTTTTCTGGAGATGCCTGAAAATGTAACAAGTGGATTTGATAAAGGGGATGTGGCAGACAAGAGGCTTTCCAGAGTTTTTCCACAGGGTATTACCAAATAAAAAGTCTTACTCAAGCCAGAAGCTTGTAGGATGACGGATAATGTATTAACATGCGATGGTGATTGGTTAACACGTAATAATCGGAGAGTCAGGATTAATGAATCTTTATGATAAATGTGTATCTTCTGGAGTACCACAGTATGAGTTCGGTGGCATCAGTTATTTACAATCTATATTGATAGACTAAAGGAGGGAGGTCCATGTAATACACATCCGAGTTTGTGGATGACACTGAGAATCAAAAGGCAGACTGTTATTTAACGGAGTGGACTTCCGAAAAAGGAGCAGTACAAAGAGATTGGAGTCTTCCTGTGTAGATGCAGCAAGTAACCAGGTTGGGACATTAGGCGGCTTCCTGGGATGAAAAGGTTGAGTTATTGAGAACCTCTATAATGGTAAGATGATTATTCATTGGGGGTTAAATGAAGGAAAGTGATACTGCTGAAATAAACAAGATAGAGAGCGGGCTGGAGAAGGCAGATATTGAAAAGTTGTTTCCATTCCTGGTCAGAGTGTCGTACTCGAGGATATAGATACCGAATAAGGAATATCGATTCAATCTGAGATGCAAAGTGGTGTCTTCTCTCAGAATATAGTAAATGTCTGGAATTCCCTAACCCAGAGAGGTGTGAAGGGATATAGGGGTCGGCAAGAAAGTGGAGTTGAGCCCTGGAGTAGATCAGCCATGTTCTTATTAAATGACAGGACTAGCTTGACGGGCCTAATTGCCTACTCTTGTTCCTATTTATTAATTTCACATGTTATGCTTTTGGAAAGTAACTGGGTATTTTCCTGGAAGTTGTGCTGTACAATGTTGCATTCAGGGAGAGCATATGGGTGGGTTATGGGGGCTGTATTCCCAGCGAATCTGGGTCTGTAACATGACCAACATCTGGAGCAGAAGTAACAGAGAGGGGAAGCCTGGAAAGAGGGATTGGGGTGAGGGTCGGTTCCTGACCCAGCCTGGATATTCCAAGTACATTTCCGAAACTACACCTAACCATCGGAGTGGCCTCGATCTGCCCCTTTGTATCAGGTCCGAAGGGCTTAATGGAACATCAGAACACAGGGCTGAGGGACACGAGTCCGCTATTCGGCCCTTTGACACTACTCCACCAGGAAATAAGGTCGTGCTCATCTCATTGTGATCCCAGCTACACTTTTCTCTCCATGCACTATTATCTAAGATTCACCTGTCTATGGGCAATCAGGTGAAACCAAGCTCAATATAATGTAATGATTCAGCCATCCCAAACTTCTGGGAAAGAGAATTCCCGCTTGAATGAAATCCCACTTGACGAATTTCTCGTAATTGCTGCTCTGACTGAGATTGGAGGGTGTCACCGTTTGCTTTTCTAGTCACACTCCTCCACTGCTCCCAACAAATTTTAAATGTAACCAGGTTGGTGATATGGCCGATCATAAAGGTCTCAGACTGGGTCAGGTTCAGTGACAGGAACAGGTCAGGCAGATTTCTTTAGTCAGCCTCAAGTAACTAATAGAACTAACGGATGTACATGGTGCATCCACGGTTAATACTGCTACCTCCCATCACGAAGGAGATGGGTTCAATTCCAACCTCAGGCGACGCTCTGTGTGCAGTTTGAGCATTCTCTATGCATGTATCTGTATGGGTTTCCTCACAATGCTCCAATTTCCTCCCACAGTACAAAGATATGCAACTTAGAGTGGATTGGCCATGCTAAATTCCCCATTGGACCAAGGAATGTGTAGGTTAGATAGGTTAGTCATGGGAAATGTAGGGTTACATGGATAGGGTGGGGGGGCACATCCGGGGAGATGCTGTTCGGAGGGTCAGTGTGGACTTGATGAATGGGATGTCCTGATTCCACACTAAAAAGATTCTATAAAAATGACAATAAATTTGGACTATACCCAACCGGTATCTATTTGATCCACTCTCCTCTATGTCTTGCATGTTTCAATAAGATCACCTCTCATTCCACGAGTAACCTGTTAATGCCTCCATAATATAAGGCCCTCATCCCTGGAATATGTGAAGTGAAACATCTCCAAACGGCTTCCAATGTAATTATATCCTTCGTCAGATAAGGAGACAAAGAAAATTTAATCTCACACTCAGAGCTTGTGTTTTATTTATGTTTACTCTTTGTTGTGGGTATTTGTAACTCTCTTCCCCACAGAGCATTGGAGGCAGAGATATTGAATATTTTTGAGGCACAGACAGAAGTTTCATAAATAACAACGGAGTCGAGGAGTATTAGCAGGAATGTGCGGTGTGGGAGAAAATGTAGACAGTGTTACCAAATGGCACGGCTCCAGAACATCCAGGAATATAATTCAAAACAACATGATAATATCGAGAAAATGTTAAGGGGGAACCAAGATGGCGGCAATCTGGGAGGTCTGTTTTCCTGGGCTCTGCATCACAGCACAGGCAAAGTGATTCTCTAACCCACGCCATCCCAGACATTTTCTTAAAATTAAACACTAAAAAGAGCGATAGAATCTTTACTAATCCCGTTTTGTCAAGTGGAAATGGCAATACACGGGAAGGGATCGATTAAGTCCCAACAAGTGGTGCACCAGTCAGAAGCATCGAGCATGCCTGAGGCCGCCGCTGCAACCCACTCTGCTCGTTCGATAGACCCAGTTACTCACCAGGCCTTGGTCACTGAGTTCACCACGTTATGTGAAATGATTGAACAAAAGTTCAGCAGTAGGCTAGAGCCGCTCTTAGACTTGCTCCAAAGACATTAGCAGCAACTAGACAGCCTTGTAAACAGAACAGACAATGTCAAGCGCCAAACTGCAGTGACAGAGACTGCGATCGATTCCTCTCGGGAGAGGACCTTCGCCCTTGAAATACAGGTCCGTACCTGAAATGAACAAGATCACCAGCTCGAGAACAGTGACAGGATGAAGAATGTTCACATCGACGGTCTGCTGGACCAGATGGCAGGGGGGTCAGCCAGTGAGGTTTTTTTGGAGAAATTCGCAATCCCTTCACTTCAAAACTGAAGAGGGATGGGTGAAGAGTGAGATAGTTCATCGGGTTAAAGTGCAGAGGTCAGACTCAGACCAACGCCTTCAATCTGTCCTTGTGCGGTTACGTAGTTATGGGGATGAACAAAGACTGATGGAAGTTCAGTGTGTATTCCAATGGCTTTAATTCACGAGAGCTCCAGAATTACGTTTTTTCAGGACTTTTCAGCGGCGGTGATTCAGAAAAGAAAATATTGTGATGATGTCAAGAGAAGAGTAAAGGAACTCAGGATTCTGTATTTCTTACGATATCCAACGGTGCTTCGTATTACTTTGAATGGATCAATGAACTCGTCTGACTCTCGAGAGAAAGCAAAAACTTTGTGGACATTTTAAAGTAAGCTGGATGTTGACATAATCATGTTTCTCTCTTAAAGATATTTTGTTGGATTTTTATGGTATTAACCAGTGTTAAATGATAGTCGGGGATTGATAGAGTACTCACTTTTAATTTCTTCGTACTATTACTAATCTTTTTCTCTTTCTTTGCTTGTGTCTGGGGTGTGGCTCAAGCTGGAGCGAGTTACAAATGTGTTTGTGATGACTAAGTGCCCGAGGAGAAAGTGAGGTCTGCAGATGCTGGACATCAGAGCTGAAAATGTGTTGCTGGTAAAGCGCAGCAGGTCAGTCAGCATCCAAGGAACAGGAGAGTCGACGTTTCGGGCATAAGCCCTTCATCAGGAATGACTAAGTGCCCACCAATTAATTGATATTAATTGCCCTGGATGCCATATTGGAAGCGGGCAGAAATCAAGTTTTGGGATAGGTAAGCGTCCCCATTGGGTGGTGGTGGGGGGGGGGGGGGGGGGTTGAAAACTCTATCAAGTGTCATTGGCACTTTGGATTTTGTTTCATCCTTGATTTTTTATGTTTTTTAGCTTTGGAAAGTTTCGAGAGCTTGTTAGTTGCAGTAGTTTTAGTTTGTACAGATTTAAGGCTCGATGAGGCTTTTGTCATTAATGCTTAGCGATGTGTAACTCGATATGAAATTCTCTAGAGTTCAAATGTTGCTACAGTGTGTTATGGTTAATGATGTGCTTAAATAGAGTACCTGGAACATTAAGGGGAGCCATCTGCCAGTCAAGAGGGAAAATGTACTTCCTCGTCTTAAAAAGGAGATAATGGATGTTGTCCTATTGCAGGAGATGCACCTAGATGACAAGGAACATTTGACGTTACAGCAGGGCGGGTTTGATCGGGTTTATTTCGCGAGTTATAATACTAAGAGTGGGGGGAAATCATAATGGATAGGAAGAATCTTCCATTTAAATTACTAGATTATATTAAACACCCATGGAAGAATCATAATCCTCAAAGCCTTGAACTATGGGAATTAATACAGTATTTTGAATGTTTATTGCCACCCGGTGCACCGTCTTAAACTCCTGGTAGATGCATTTCCCAAATTAAGTTATCTTGCATCATGACACATTATCGTAGGAGATTTCGACTGTCTTATGCCCCCAGGGTGGACAGAAGGTCCAAAGGTCCCCCACTACCCCAATAATTTAAGCAATTAGTGGATTTGTGTGCAGAACTGGAACTGGTGGATGTCTGGAGGCAGATCTACCTCACAAGTAGGGATTTTATTTTCTTCTTTAACTCACAGAAATGGCACACGAGGGTTTATCTCTTCCCCATTCCTGCAACAATCTTGGATTCGGTGGCATCCTGCGCAATTGGGAATATTACCCCAACATACCTGCCCCAGAAGTGGGACAGAAGTCACATAAAATTGTGTTGCATGCAGATGGTCTTATGTTTTTGTCAAATCCCGCAATTTCGGTAGCTCACGTGATACAATGCATTAATTCGCTTGTCGCCTTTTCGGGCTTTAAGATTAATTTTACAAAGTTGGAGGCCATGCCTATGGGGGGTCTTGGGGAAATACCTGATGTTGAGGGCAAATCCTGGTTTCCTTCTAAATGGTCACCGTGGTGGGTATGGTGGAGAACGGTTTCCCTATTTCGGTATATTCATTACATCCGTCTTTGATCATTTATTTAACGTGAACTATGTCCATTTGTTTGACAAAATTAAACAAGACCTTCAAAGATGAGAGGCAAATCCAATATCCTGGTTAAGTTGGATAGCTGTTATTAAAATGAATGTCCTTCCTCATTTACAAGACCTCGTGTGAATGCTTCCTTTGATGTTTCAAGACAGATATTTAGGAGACTTTATGGCTGGTTTAGCTCTTTTATTTGTCACCCTAAACGACTCTTTATCAAGCTAACCAGATTGCAACTACGCCACAGATTGTGGGGAGTAGATCGCCCAGATAAAAGCTATCAAATAAGATTTTTAAAATCCCATGTTATTGCCTGGGACGCTGAGGACTCAGCGTCAATACTGTGAGATATTGTACCCTCTCAGACAATGTGAACCCTTATTAGTCTGTTTTTCTTAGCTAAAGTGGTAACATTTAAGAAAGTATTGTCATAACCCGATAATTATCAGTACTGTTAAAGCATGAATGACAATGCGTCAGATTGAGGGCAATACAGACAAAACCAAGTTTCTCACCCCTATAATTTGTATACCGGGTTGTCATCCTGGGATAATGGATTCCAGGTTTAAACTGTGGGTAGCAAGGGGTGTGCCTTGTTTGAGTGATTTAAAATTAGTAGAATACAAGCCCTTGGGCCCAGCAAGTCCACTTAGACCCTCTAAAAAGTAGCTGAAAATGTGTTGCTGGTAAAGCACAGCAGGTCAGCCAGCATCCAAGGAACAGAAGAGTCGACGTTTCGGGCAGAAGCCCTTCATCATTCCTGATGAAGGGCTTATGCCCGAAACGTCGACTCTCCTGTTCCTTGGATGCTGACTGACCTGCTGTGCTTTACCAGCAACACATTTTAGCTCTGATCTCCAGCATCTGCAGACCTCACTTTCTCCTCTAAAAAGTAGCCCATCCAGACCTATTCCCTTACCATCCTATATTTAAACTAGCTAATGCCCAAACCTACACATCCCTGAACACTATGAGTGATTTATCAATGGCTAATTCATCTAACCTGCACATCTTTGGACGGTGGCAGGAAAGCCACACAGACAAGGCGAGAATGTTAACTCCACGCAGCCAGTCACCCAAGACCAGAACCAAAGCCGAGATCCTGGTGCTGTGAGGCATAAACGCTAACCACTGAGCCACCACGTGTTATTTGATGGAGACATAATGATATCATTTGATCAAATAACTCGCATGGACTACCTAGTAGAGACGTCTTCTGTATTTTTTTCCAGATCAGAGATTTAATTTTAAAAAAGCACTTTAACTGGCTCTTATAGTTCCGATAGAAGGAAGAGGGCGCCTATTGCTTAAAATACACTCTCTGTCAGTACCCTTTATCATTAGTTGGAGAGTGTCCACTCAGACGAGCATGTGCAGCTTTGTGATGTCTGCGAGAGAGTGTTCAGAACACTTCGGAGACATGGGAGGATATTTGTGAAAATGCTCAAAGGATTTTGATCTGTAATAGGACTCATTCCTTGCAGTTGAAAATTCTTCATATGGTCTATCTGACCCCAAATTGTCTCTCAAAATGCAAAGTGGGATTACCTTCAACATGTCCTAAATGCAGAATGACTACAGGCACTCTTACACATTGCTTGTGGTCCTGTTGCAGGCTTCGTCTATGTCGGAGCACTGTGGTAGGTGTGATAGAGTGGGTATTGAGGACTGAATTGGAGATGGACCTGGATTCTGTTTTTCTGGGTCTGCCCAGGGTACTTTCCACAGATGAATATGGGAAAAAAATTATATCCTCACTTTCCTTACTTTCCGCGCTATGAAAAATAATCTGTAGTGTTAGATGTCGGTACGCCCCGCACAGCTCTCCACCCCCCCCCCCTCCCCCCCCACCACCACCGCCACCACCACCACCACCACCACCCACCGCCGGGTCTGTTGGGTCGTTGTCAGCTCTTCATGGAGAATATCCCTTTGGACTTGCTCACTGGCATGGTGCACCAAAAAAACAGAGATTTATATGAGACATGGCAGCCATATTTGGATTACGGCGATACAGGGTTATCTGCAACTCCAAGAAGGGTTTTTTTATATAACCATGACGATATAACCAACTGAATCTAATATCCAGCGATGACGAACCATGAACATGCAGATATGTATCAGTTAATGCTCTTGATGAATGAGAGCTATCGTTTTGTTATGCTGAGCTGTATTATTTATTCATTATTTATTGTTCAGTTATTTGAGTTGTGTTGTTATTGGTTTATTATAATATTAAAAATCTCTTTTTCAATGAAAATATTTTTTGAAATGCTAACATTGATAGAATACTGTCGCAAAATACTCTCATCAGAGAGACCAATCATGTTGATTTATCCTGAGCATCACCACTCCTCGGGTGATGGGGTGAGGTTGAGAGAGCGTCCCCTTCATGGTAACCTCTGACAGCGTGAGGAACGGAACCTGCGCTGTTGGTCTCCCTCTGCATCACAAACCAGCCGTCTGTCCAATTGAGTGGGAGAACTGTGTAACTGTTACAGACAGAATCAGTCACAGACAAAGGATAAGAGAAACATTCATAACCAGGAAAGTGGTACAATTCAGATAACGGTCAAGATAACGGCTGAGGGTAAAAACGTTCTCTGCTCGAAATTGTATTTTATAACAAGACGTGTTTAGAAGCTGTTTTTGGTTTAATATCATTAAGGTGAGTCAAGTGAAATAACCAGAATTGCTAAGTATGATTGGATATCTGTAACCATAAAATAAGTTTAGATTTTTGTTTGGTCTATGTAAAGTATGCTGACCGTTGCATGAAAGTATAAAGATAATGGAATATATTGTTAGGAGTCCGTACCCATGGGAAATACCCTCAAACAGGTGCTTGAAAAAAACGGGGTAAAAGTGCCTGAGTGCTGTGTGGCCAATGACAGAAACGCAGGGGGTTGAATGACTGAAAGTTCCCGTAACATGGAGCTGTGAAGACCATAAGTTCAGCGGGGACCTTATTAAATGCTAGAGCACGTTTGAAAGGCTGAATGGCCTCAACATGGTTTGAATTGTGTGTGATTTGAAAAACGTACTTCTCTACTACTTTCTCTTATGTGTTACACACTGGGACACGGCCATTTTCCTGAAACTGGGAATTATTTGGAAAATTATCTGGAACATTCCATAATCAGCATTCTCCAGAATATTCTATAACTGTGTGGGATGTTTTGCGAAGGCGACAGACAGACAGACAGACAGAGAGAGAGAATAAGCGTTGAATGCAGTCGTGAGAGTGGGGGACCATGAGCCTTGTTCGGGGGTAGGTGGAATCACAGATATACAGTGAGTGTGAGGGAGCAGAGAGAATGCGGTGACACTTATCCTGACAGAACAGGGAAGGTTATTGATTGTCCTGTATTGCTGGACATTTCTTCAGACCTAAGATACTGCACTGAGTGGGCGGTGAAATTAGACCATGCTCAGTGGGTCTAGTGGTGTGGCTCCATCTGTGAAGAGAATGCTCTTCCGGTGTACTAGCCCATCCAATACGCCCACCGTGCTGCATCAACAAACCATGCTGCAATTGCCCCTTATCTACCAATCTGCCATTTCCCTGCTTTTGCTCTGTATCCCTCTAATCCTTTCCTATCTGTGTATTTGTCAAATGTCTTCAATGTTGTTATTGTACCCACTTCAAGCACTTCCACTGGCAGCTTAGTCCATATGCGCACCACACTCTGTGTAAAAATGTTAACCCTCAGTTTCCTCTTTACTTTTTTCCTCTCCAAAATTTAATGGATGTCCTCTAGTCTTCGATTCCCTAACCTTGCAAAAAACAATTGAAGTATTCACCCCATGCACACCTGTCATGATTTGATAAAATCTATACTTCCATAAGAACCCTCTCAGTTTCTTACTCTGTAAAGAAATAAGTTCTAATCTGTCCAACGTGCCCCTATAACTCAACCCTTTAGCCCAGGAGACATCTTTCTAAATTTCTTCTACATTTTTGTTCGTTCAATAATGTCCTTTATAGAGCAAGGTGAACAAAGCTGAACACAATACTCCAACTGCAGCCTTACCAACATCCTGTATAACGACAACATAACGTCCCAACTTCTATACTCAATGCCCTGATGAAGGCCAGTGTGCCAACAGCCTGCTTCACTGGCCTGTGACTCAAATCTCAGACAACCGTGCACCTGATCCCCAACGTCCCTTTGTTCCACTACACTCCTTAAGGCCCTCTCAATCATCATTAAACTCCTACATGGATTTGACTTTCCAAAATGCAAGACGTCGCAGTTATCAATATTAAACTCCATTTGCTAATTCTCAGCACACTTTCCCAGCTGATCAAGGTACTGCTGCAATTTCTGATAACGTTCCTCGCTGTAAACGATACCTCCAATTTTAGTGTCATCTACAAACTTACTAACCTTGCGATGTGCATTTTCGTCCAAATCATTAATATAGTTAACAAACAGCAATGGGCCCAGCACCGGCCCCTGAGGCACTCCAATTGTTACAGACTTCCAGTCCAAAAAGCATACCTCCACCATCGCCGTTTGCTTCATAATGTCAAGACAATTGTGTCGCCAATTTGCCAGTACACCTTGGATTCCATGTGATCTAATCTTCTAGAGCGGCTTACTATGTGGAACCTTATCAAAGGCCTTACTGAAATCCATATAGACTATGTCCACCACCCTGCCCTCGTCAACCTTCCTGGTCACTTCCTCAGAAATCTCTAACAACATTTGTAAGGTATTATCCACGCACAAAGCCATGCTGACTGCTCAAATTCAAACTCTGTCTTTCCAAATGCATGCTCCTCTTATCTCTCAGAACCTTCTCGGGTGGTTTCGCGAAAACAGGTGTGAAGCTTACGGATCTATATTTCCTAGGCTTTTCTTTGCAGCCATTCGTCAATAAGGGCACAACATTTGCTACCGCCCAATCTTCCGGGATCTTGGCCCCTAAGCTTTATCTCTCGTCTCTTGCAGTGCTCTTGGATATATCTGGTCAGCACCAAGAGTTTTGTCTGACTTTGTGCATTCTAATATATCCAACAGCAACTCTACTGTGATATGGACAGTACCAAGATATGACAACTAAGTTCCTAAAGGCCACAGTCTTCATATCTTTCTTCAAGGTAAACAAAGAGGGTATATAGAGGACTTCACCCGTCTCTTGAGGTTTTCCACATGCATGCCTATTTTAGAATTTAAAGCATTCTATTCTCTCTCTGGTTGTTCTTCATCATTACTATACTGACTTTGGATTCACTCTAAATTTCTCATCCAATACTATCCCATACCCCCTTTTCGCCTTGCTGATTTCCTTCTTCAGTAAACTCCTCTATCCCCTGTATACCTCCAGGGATTCCCTTGATGCGAGCTGCCTGAACCTGAGCCACGCCTCCTTTTGTTTCTAGTCAGAGCCTCAATGTCTCTTGACATCCAGGGTTCTCTTTTCCAGTCTCACTTTACCTTCACCCTCACAGGAAAATGGAAACCTTGAACTAGAGATATCTCACTTTTAAAGCCCCGCCCTTGCCGAGATCCTTTTTACCACGAAACAAACTACTCCAATCATCCCCTGCAATCCCCTGTCTAACTCCAACAACATACGCCTTGCCCCAATTTAGAACTTGAATCTGTGGACCAATTTTGTCTCTCCCATAACTGTTTTAAAATTAATACAACTCTAATCACTTTTCCCAAAATGCTCCCCCACTTTTTGTCCTTCACCTATCCTGCCCCATTTCCCAAACGTAGGTCGAGTTTGTCCCTTCCCGCGTAGGATACTCTATATATTGATTGTGGAAACTTTCCTGAACACCCTTAACAAATTACGTACCATATAAGTTCTTAACCATCTGGAAGTCCCAGTCTATGTTAGGAAAATTGAAATCACCTATTATATCAACCCTATTGTTCCTGCAAGTCTCCGCAATCTCCCTGCATATTTCTTCCTCTATATACCATTATTGATTTGGAGGCTTACAGTGCGACCATTATAACATTACCATCCCCCTCTAACTACTTTGCACCATTAATGAAACCTCTTTGGATATTATCTCAGTTATTTCAACTTTAAATACTGGTGTGATACTCGCTGTAATCAGAACTATTGCTATTTAAACTGTTTCCATTTACATCTCTCCATCGCAGTGATTTTCACATCCATGGCACCACTTGTCAAGGTACAGTGGAGTTATGGAGCTGTAAATGGATGGGAGCTGCATATCATGTCACTTCCAACATTAACTGCAAATTTCTCCACAGTGGGCAGCGATCTAACAGTGTTACCGAACAATGCAACAGCCTGTATTTATATGTGAATGAACCAGTGCGGTCTGTACAGGTCCCCACGCTGGACATTTAGCCCAGGATTAAAGATCCTGCATTGGTGTGGCTGCACAGACTTCCACTCTGCACATTGCTGGGTTGCATTCAGCAGTACACTAGCCGGATCTAAACAGTGCTCCATCCTGAATATATAATGGATGAGGTGGTTACGTGAGTTGGATTGCGAATGTGAGAGAACCAAACATCTGGCAATACCTTGATTTTTGTCTTCATTCTTGTGATTTGACCCTTCAAATCCTGACTCATCCAGTTTGACCAATCCTTTTGGATAAGTCATGGTGACTGTTGTTGCAGCATCTGAGTCTGCAACATGACCAACAAAGAAGCAGAGGCTGCAGAGAGGACAGCCTCTGTGAAATGGAGTGAGGGAATCACAATCAGATCAACCGTGGTCTTAGTGAATGGTGGGGCAGGATTGATTGGACCACTAATGCAACTTATTCATATATTTCCGTTTGTTCCAAGCAAACTCCTCTTCTCGCCCAGTGTCCCATACTGGTGGGGAGTGAGGCACCTCCTCCTGTTCCTGCGTAACAGGATTGTCGGGTCTCACTAGCTCCAGATTTCCCTGTATCCCAGTCTCGAGCCGTTGAATGACCGCTTTCTGTTCCTGTGTCCCAGTCTCGAGCAGTTGAATGACTTCCTCCTGTTCTTGTGTCCTGGTCTCCAAGAGTTGAATGACTTCCGCCTGTTCCTGTGTTCCATCTCGAACAGTTCAATGACTGCCTCCTGTTCTTGTGTCCCAGTCTCGTGCAGTTGAGTGACTCCCTCTGGTTCCTGTGTCGCAGTCTCGTTTCGAGCAGTTAAGTGACTGCCTCCTGTTCTTGTATCCGAGTGTCGAGCAGTTGAGTGACTGCCTCCTGTCTCCGTGTCCCAGACTCGAACAGTTGAATGACTGCCTCCTGTTCCTGTTTTCTAGTCTTCAGCAGCTGAGCGACTGTCTCCTAATCCAAGTTTTATGAAAGTAGATGTCCTCGTCCTGCTCCAGAGTAACAGGCTCCAATAGTTCTGTGCTCACCTGCTGCTTCTGTGGAATGGAGTTGAGGGATTGAATGGCCTCTTCACATTCTTTACAGCTTTTCTTGACTAAAAACCTGCTTCTGTAAAACACCATCAAAATCTGAATGACTTATTTTTGTATTTGACTGTCAGTAATTGAGCAAACAAGCTGACTGACAAAATTCAGAAGCAGAATAGCCTCCTCCTGTTCCCATGTTAAACACTCAAGCGTCAATAGACTCTCAGAGATGTCTCGCATGGAAAAAACATCCTTCGGTCTGGTCATCTATACCGATCAAGTATCCTAAAATAATCTTGTCCCCCTTGCCAGCAGTTGACCCATCTCCCTATAAACACTTTCCATGCATGTATCCATCCAAATGCCTATTAAATGGTGTAATTGTACTTATCTCCACCACCTATTTTGGCTGTTTAATCCATACACACAGCAGTCTCTGTGTGAAAATGTTGTCCCTCATTTCCCTGAGGGGCACCAGTCTCCTTGGGGGGAGGTTTGCTAGTGCTCTTTGGAGGGATTTAAACTAACTCTGAAGGGGCATGGGAACTCAGACTGTAGCTTTAGGGTGCAGGACCTGGAGTGTAGGGAGGTTAGGAACATGGCATCAATCTCAAAGAAGGGGGCCTGTAAACAGGAAAGTGGTTTGAAGTGTGTATACTTCAATGAATAAGTATACGAAATAAGGTGGGTGAACTTGTAGCGTGGGTTGGTACCTGGGATTTCGATGTTGTAGCTATTACGGAGACATGGGTAGAACAGGGACAGGATTGGCTGTTGCAGGTTCCAGGGTTTAAATATTTTAGTAGGGGCAGAGGTGGGGGTAAAAGAGGGGGAGGTGTGGCATTGCTTGTCAAAGATAGTATTACAGCGGTGGAAAGGACGATGGATGAAGACTCGCCATCTGAGGTAGTTTGGGCTGAGGTTAGCAATATGAAAGGTGAGGTCACCCTGTTAGGAGTCTTTTACAGGCCTCCTAATAGTCATAGAGACGTAGAAGAAAGGATTGCGAGGATGATTCAGGAGAAGAGTGAAAGTAAAAGGGTGGTTGTTATGGGGGACTTTAACTTTCCAGACATTGACTGGGAAAGCTATAGCTCGAGTTTGTTAGATGGGTCGGTGTTTGTCCACTGTGTGCAGGAGGGTTTCCTGACACAATATGTAGACAGGCCAACAAGGGGTGAGGCCATACTGGGTTTGGTTCTGGGTAACGAACCAGGCCAGGTGATAGAATTGGAGGTAGGTGAGCACTTTGGGGACAGTGAAGACAATTCGGTGACTTTTACTCGAGTGATAGAGAGGGATAAGTGTGCACTGCAGGGCAAGAGTTATAGCTGGGGGCAGGGAAATTATGATGCGGCGAGGCACGACTTAGGATGCGTGGCTTGGTAAAGTAGGCTTCAAGGCAAGGCCGCAATTGATATGTTGAGCTTGTTCAAGGAGCAACTATTGTGTGTCCTTGAAAAGTATGTACCTGTCAGGCAGGGACGAAAGGGTCGTGTGAGGGAGCCGTGGTTTAATAAGGAATTGAAATGCCTTGTTAAAGGGAAGAGGGCGGCCTATGTAAAGATGAGGCGTGAAGGTTCATTTGGGGCGATTGAGAATTATAAGGTAGGCAGGAAGGATCTGAAGAGAGAGCTAAGAGCAGCAAGGAGGGGACATAAAAAGTCCTTAGGTGGTAGGATTAGAGAAAACCCAAAGGTTTTCTATAGGTATGTCAGGAATAAAAGAATGACTAGGGTAGGAATAGGTCCAGTCAAGGATAGTAGTGGGAAGTTGCGTGTGGAGGCTGAAGCGATTGGGAAGAGTCTGAATGAATACTTTTCGTCAGTATTTACTCAGGAACAGGATATTGTTGCCGATGTGAATACCGAGTCACAATTAATTAGAATGAACGGCTTTGAGGTATGTAGGGAAGAGGTGTTGGAAATTCTGGAAAGGGTGAAAATAGCTAAGTCCCCTGGGCCTGATGGCATTTAACCCAGGATTCTCTGGAAAGCAAGGGAGGAGATTGCAGAGTCATTTGCCTTGATTTTTATGACCTCGTTGTCTACAGGAATAGTGCCAGAAGACTGGAGGATAGCAAATGTGGATCCCTTGTTCAAGAAGGGGAGTAGTGATAACCCTAGTAACTCTAGGCCGGTGAATCTCACTTCTGTTGTGGGCAAAGTCTTAGAGAGAATTGTAAGGGATAGGATTTATGCACATCTGGATAGGAATAATGTGATCAAGGATAGTCAGCATGGTTTTGTGAAGGGCAGGTCGTGCCTCACAAACCTTATTGAATTGTTTGAAAAGGTGACGAAGGAGGTTGATGAGGGGAAAGCGGTAGATGTGGTATATATGGATTTTAGTAAGGCGTTTGATAAGGTTCCCCATGGTAGGCTACTGCAGAAAATACGGAGATATGGCATTGAGGGTGAGTTGGAGGTTTGGATTAGGAATTGGCTGGATGGAAGAAGACAGAGGGTAGTAGTTGATGGCAAAGTTTCTTCATGGAGTGCCGTCACTAGCGGTGTTCCGCAAGGATCTGTTTTGGGACCATTGCTGTTTGTCATTTTTATAAATGACCTGGAAGAGGGGTTAGAAGGTTGGGTGAGCAAGTTTGCGGATGATACGAAAGTCGGAGGAGTTGTTGACAGTGAGGAAGGATGTGGCAGGTTACAGCAGGATATAGAGAAGCTGCAGAGCTGGGCAGAAAGGTGGCAAATGGAATTCAATGTAGCTAAGTGTGAGGTGATTCACTTTGGGCAGAATAACAAAAAGATGGGGTACTGGGCTAATGGTCGGATACTTGGTAGTGTGGATGAGCAGAGGGATCTTGGTGTCCATGTACATAGATCTCTGAAAGTTGCCACCCAGGTAAATAGTGCGGTGAGGAAGGCATATGGCGTACTGGCTTTTATTGGTAGAGGAATTGAGTTCCGGAGTCCTGAGGTCATGATGCAGTTGTATAAGACTCTGGTACGGCCGCATCTGGAATATTGTGTGCAGTTTTGGTCGCCATACTATAGGAAGGACGTGGAGGAACTGGAACGGGTGCAGAGGAGGTTTACCAGGATGTTGCCTGGTATGGAAGGAAGATCGTATGAGGAAAGACTGAGACACTTGGGGCTGTTTTCATTAGAGAAAAGAAGGTTTAGGGGTGACTTGTTTGAGGTGTACAAGATGATTAGGGGGTTAGATAGGGTTGACAGTGTGAACCTTTTCCCGCGTATGGAGTCGGGTATTACAAGGGGGCATAGCTTTAAATTAAGGGGGGGTAGATATAGGACTGAAGTTAGGGGTAGGTTCTTCACTCAGCGAGTCGTAAGTTCATGGAATGCCCTGCCAGTAGCAGTGGTGGACTCTCCCTCTTTATGGGCATTTAAGCGGGCATTGGATAGGTATATGGAGGATAGTGGGTTAGTATAGGTTAGGAGGGCTTGGATCGGCGCAACATCGAGGGCCAAAGGGCCTGTACTGCGCTGTATTCTTCTATGTTCTATGTTCTATGTTCTAGACCCGAGACATTAAACGACACAGCAACCTGTGGATTACGTGCAGCGGTTAAACTGTATCTGATGGAGGTCCATCAGTTCTCAGATTTCGAAACACAAACAACGCAATGTACTCCAGTGGCACTCTCAGTAACTGCTCATAGAGCTGCAGCGACTCATCTCTTTGTTTTGAATTATTCTGTTGGCAAAATGTGCCAATATTCTATATTTCCACCTTATCAATTAGCAGCAGGCTAATATGAGCTGAAAGGCCGTGTCTTAAGCCTCTATAAGAGGCCCATAGAGACAGAATTGCTTCGGCCTGTTGCTTTGCAGCAGTCTCAATGCTCTGTGCCAAGATTATAAAAGCATTTGATAACAAGGCAATTAAAACCAGGTGGAGCCTCACACTGGTCAATAAGTATCATACTTTGCGTTAAGGTATCTATGCAGCCGATCGGTTTTTATGCAGCCGATCTGTTATTTTATACCTGCCTTCTTTCATAAACAGAGTGGAACACATATAGACCCCTGCAGTGTTCTGTTAATACTCTCATATACAAGTTAAAAAAATAAAAAGATTTAAAGATTTATGGTCCATCCCTCAGCAACCCTCATCCATTCCATTCAAACCCAGTAAATGTACCCTTTGAAAATGATGTGAGAAGTGATGTGTGGAACTAATCAACTAGTCTGTTTGTTCAGTCATGACTTGGAGATGCCGGTGTTGTAATGGGCTGTACAAAGTTAAAAAAAAAATCGCACAACACCAGGTCATAGTCCAACATGTTTAATTGCAAGCACACTAGTTTTCGTAGCGCCGCTCCTTCATCAGGTGATAGTGGAGGACAAACTTTTAAGGCACAGAATTTATAGCAAATATTTACAGTGTGATGTAACTGAAATTATACATTGAAAAGTACCTTGATTGTCTGTTGAGTCTTTCATCTGTTTGAATACCATGACAGCTTCACTGCTTTCATGTGTAAATCACAAAATCTTTTTTTAATAAAAAAATGTTGCATTCTCAGGTTAGCTGTAATAATGAATGTTAGCTGGACAATGTGCTGAAGGTGTTAGCCCCCTGCTTTCCCTGTCTATGCTATGATGTTTAGATTGATTCTAACCTGAATAATTACTTAACAGTTTTACATGAATTCATGTAGTTTTGAGCTCAGAATTTTACATGAATTCATGCAGTTTTTGAGCAAAAAACAATTTAACTCTGCAAGTGCAAATTCACCCCACAAAATATATGTGTGAATATGCGTGTTTGTCTCTTTGTGTGTGCGGGTCTGTTTTGGTTGGAGGAGTTGTGAGTGTGAGAGAAAATGTATATGTATGTGTAGCGATATAGAGTGTCTTAAGTTTCTTAGACGATGCCCGTGTGAGTGTGGGAGTGTGTGTGTCTGTAAGGGCTTGTGTGAGTGTCTATATTCGTGTCTGTGTACATGTGTGTCTGTGTGTATGTGTATGTGTATAGTGCAATGATGGTCACCTGTAATGTGACATGAACCCAAGGCCCCGGTTGAGGCCCTCCCTATTGGTACCGAAATTAGCTATCAGCCTCTGCTCGGCCACTTTACGCATCTGCGTGTCCTGAAGTCCGCCTTGCCTTAGAGGATGGTCACCCGAAGGTCCGAGGTTGAATGTCCTAGACCACTGAAATGTTCCCCAACTGGGAGGGAACACTCTTGTCTGTTGATTGTTGTGCGCTGCCCATTCACTCGCTGTCGTAGCCTTTGCTCGGTTTCCCAGTGTTTGTACAGTGACTGTGATTAATGCCAATCTCCATGGATTCTAATTATCCCAGTGGAGGCGTTCCATCTTTTAATGATAAATGGGCTCCGTTCAATGTGTTATCCCATAACATGAGCGGGAGCATCATCGACAGCACTGACAGGGATCACCAGAGAGAGGGGGAGGAGAGATCAGAATCTGACAACATTAGACTGGAATGTTCTAAGAATGGATCAGAATCTGGGAACATTAGACTGGAATGTTCCAAAAATGCATCCGAATCTGGGAACATTAGGCTGGCATGTTCCAACAATAGACAGGAGGTTATCCGATTATGTTCGGTATCTTTCTGCATTTTATTGGTTGTCATTATCATTGCGGATCTATTACGCTCTTCTGATTATTCAATATATTTATTATCCTTTCCTGGCTATCGTTTGCGTTCCTGGTAAGTGTCACTGTCCAGATTTGTTTTTCTATAAACCAGTTATGACTGTAAATACTGTTCTTTCAGATAGTCTACACTTCTTGTCGCTATTATTGTTCCTGCTGAAACTCTCGATCCATATATTCAATCTACAGACCACTACTAACTACATCAAGGAATGTGTACAATTACTGTCTCCCTCTCTGCTCTGGCAGTGTTACTCATGCGTCTCTATGTTGACCTACTCAGTTTCAGCGGAGAACTACAATTTATTGTGTCATTGCCTTTGTTATTTAAATATTAACAGCATGGAGGTCACTCTCTACTTTACTGATTACAAACTCCACTTCCTTTCACTGTTTCCATCACATCCCTGGCCAATAACTGCGGCTGAAGCAGACAAGACAAAACTGTGGGAGATCCCCTTGATCATGAGCTGATTCCTGACACCATGCCCTGACCATTTCTAACTTGACATGCTCACCACTCCAGAATATATCTCACTGGCTTATTCCATCTGCTGTTTGAACCTTGAGCTATGAAGTGCAGTCTTAATAAAGCCAATAATCTGCTGCTGACGCTCCCAGCTTCAAACCTGCCCAAGCAGATCTAATTCGAACTCCTATCCATCTGTAATTCATGTGCACGCCGATGTATAATGCTATTGTGTCTGGCAATGCCTTTAGTTTGACATTCTCAAACACTTTATTCTCATCTGTCCATGAAACTTCTCTCGTTCTCTCTGTCAATTACCAAATAGCCTGTCAGTTGTTTGTATGTAAAATAATTACCTCCATGTGCGTTCCTTCTCAAACAATGAGTTTTGCATTCAACCACGCCAATGTCGCACACATACGCACTCTCCCTCAGTCTCTGATGAACATACACACACACACACAGCAAATCTTCCCATTGTAGGCAGTAATCTGACGCGAGTATAGCTAGCATATGATAGTAAAGTTTGCAATACTCTCTATGCTTGGCAGTTAGTGCAGTTTACTGAGCAAGACACGAGCATGATCTGTACAGCTCTCAGTGCTGGGCTGTCACCTTATATTGTTGGCGGTGTTCTGTGAAGCAGATGCATAATTTGATGCAACAAACCATTCCAACTGATCGAACTATGTCTTGATTCAATGTTCGCATTCTTGTAATTTTACTCTCGAAGATATCACTTCTGCAGTTAGTTCCACTGCCCTGTCATTTTCCCCATATTTCCACAACATTTTTTCAGTTAATTAACTGTCTGTTTCTGTCTTTAATATGAATCTTTCTGTCCCTCTGTGTCTTTCCCTGGCCTTGGGTTTTGGCTTCCTAGTGTATCGAGTGCTGACATTATGTAGCTCAGAAACAGTGAAATGGTGTGTGTCAGGCTGTTGTTCACTTCCCGGTATGTCCCATGTGATGGTCCGTGGACAGCGGTGTTTCAGAAGTTATGAAACATATCCTTGTAACTTGGTCTGTACCTGTATTTGTCCATCTCAGGTGACCTTGCGGTCAGTAGCACGAGGAAGCCCCTTAAGTAAAGGACCAGGCATCTAAATTGTGTGACAAATCTGTCACTTTTAAAAAAAGATTATTTTCTCAGCTTTTTAAATAAGAGATCTTAAAGGCCAAACTGCCTACTGAAAACGGCTCAAGTAAATAACTTACGACACTTTTAGGGTTTATAATAAATATAGTAACAACGGCCAAGTAACTTATCTTCATCTGCTGCTCTCTCTGAAACCTGACTTGATGATCTTTCCTCCTGGATTGGAGAACTGTATGCGAGAATGTATGTTTGAATGTTCCTTTTTGCCAAGGGGTGTGTTCAGGTGATGTTGGTATATTGGAACAGTTCATTTGTAGAAGGTACTGTATTCATTATTCGGTTAAGGCTTCCAACTGTTAAATTATTCTAATTTCCTCTTCATTTTATATAGACTTTCATTAGAATGTTTCAGTATGTTGTGTTTTGCTTAATGGTGAGTGGTTTGACTGGTAACATCACATCTGGAACACCCACTTCACATCTACCTTTAAAATAAGAAAAGATTGGCATCCAAACTACTTTCTTAAAATAGTTTGAGGCAGTCTAGTTGGTCCAGAGCAAACTGGGTTCTCTTGTCTGGTTCGAAATCGATAATACCAAATTAGGTTTATAATTACAATCCTTACATGTGCAAACAGGCCATTCAACCCAACAAGTCCACACCGATCCACCGAGGACTAACCTACCCAGACCTATTCCTCTCCCCTATTATTACACATTTTCACCGATTAAGGCACCAAACCCAAACATCCCTGAAAACTATGAACAATTTAGCATGGCCAATACACCTGACATAAACATCTTTGAATTGTGGGAGGAAACCAGTGAATCTAGAATAAGCTCATGCAAACACTGGAGAGTACGCACCGGGAGGCTATTGGGTTCAATGGTCGTTGTTAGTGTCTTTTGTTCCGGATGTTGAATTCGGTTGGTTTAAACAGTGTTTTGTGTAAAGAAAATTCAGTCACTAAGAGTTCTCTGGGTGTGGAAGAAGTGAAGTTGGGGGTTTTACAAAAGGTAAGGAAGGCAAAGCTGTAGAAATTGACAGACAAGCTGGAGTTGGGGCTGTGTTTGTTTGTGAGAAAATGAGAGATAATTACAGCTATAGCGTGGCAATTACATTTGGTGAAACCGCCGTCAGTCTCTTTGGAAACGGCTGGAATTCAATTTCAAATGATGCACTTTGAACATGAGAAGGAATTGAAACAGATTGAATTATGATGAAAAGTAGAAATAAAAGAAAAGGAAATGAAGAAGAAAGAGAGAAAAGGACAGAAGAAAAGCAGAGAGTTTCAACTTCAAAAGTTAGCAATTAGAGAGGAAAGTTGACATAGTGACCAAGATGGTGGAGATGACTTTAGAAGGTAGGCGGGATGAGGAGGATAGTGAGATTGAACAACCCTATTGCAACCAATGGCCTAATGGGGTTCTGTTTAAATTCATCCAGGTATTATCCAAATTTGATGAGAAGGATGGGGAAGCCATTTGAATTTCATTTGAGAAAGTGACTAACCAAAGCAGTGCTCAGTGACCATGTGGAGTTAGTTAATCCAAACAAAGCTGATAAGCATTTGCATCCCTATCGGAGGCGGTATCTGGTCAGTATGAGGTAGTGAAGAAAACCATCTGAAGTGCATATGAGCTTGTGCCAGAAGCTGACAGACAGCGTTTCAGGAATCTAAAAAAAAAAGGTCCCTGGTTAAACGCACATTGAGTTTGAAAGGATCAAACAAAGTAATTTTGAAAGGTGGAAAGGGTATTAAAAACAGAGCAAACCCATGATTCTCTTAGAGAAATTCTTGTTTTGGAGAAGTTCAACAATTCACTTCCTGCAGTCGTGAGAACTCGTGTGCAAGAGCAGAGAGTTAAAATGGCAAGACTAGAAGCTGAAATGGCTGATGATGATGATTAAGTTCAGAAATCAAAGTTTGGTTTCTGTGAGAGATTGAGAAGAATGTGCGAGATCTTCTTAAAACATTTACCTGTGAGAGTAAAGTTTATTGGCATAGGCCAGGAGTAACAGGTAAAGAGGTTAGAGCATTAAGAAGTATAGAAGCATGTACTTCTTTTATGCTGAGACATGAGGAGCTATGTCATTCAGAAGGACTATTGGAGAGATGAGACGTGCTCCATTATGTAACATGTGGTTGGAGTGTCCAGTGGAAACATCAACAGATTTATTCTACAATGGGGAAGGAGGCCTTGAGCTTGGTGTTGGCGTTACAACATTTCAGCTTTTAAATTGCGAATAACATATATGAGACCAATCTTTATCACTGATCGTGACCTCTTGAATTTTTTGGAGAAGTTTAGGGAGAAAAATACCAGTCTCTTTCGATTGAGCTTATTATTGCTGGCATTCAGTTTGAAATTATACAGGTGACAGGGCGAGAAAACCTAAGTTTTGACACGTTGTGGAGACTTGGATGATGAAAGACAAAGGCATTCTGTGGCAGGAGTAAAATGA
Source organism: Chiloscyllium plagiosum (assembly GCF_037043375.1). NCBI lineage: Eukaryota > Metazoa > Chordata > Chondrichthyes > Orectolobiformes > Hemiscylliidae > Chiloscyllium > Chiloscyllium plagiosum. The sequence continues at coordinate 102,433,034 of NW_028270151.1, read as the reverse complement.
CTGAAATCGAAACTAGTTGTTAACATTTGTATACACACAGTCAATGTAAAGTATATGCATTTCAGTCTACTAATACAGGAAGATTAGAAGGTCTAAAATGAATCCACCTTTGTATATTGATGGATGATTTTATTAAAGATGGAGTCGTGAGGATACTATCACTGTAAAGAAGGTTATTTTCTCCTTTTTTTGAAGATAGGTTTTAAAGGCAGAGGTGCAGAACTGCTGTCTGAAAACAGTTTAAGTAAATAACTGCGATAGCCTTTAGGTTTCATTAAAACGGTGGTCATAGTGGAAGGGCAGTAGCCAGCTCTCCCAGACCAGGGTTTCTCATTTTTTGTTTTTAGCTGCAGCGTTCATAAGCTGCTGGGGATCCCAGAAGGGTTGGAAGTTTCAATACATGATTCCCAGCTGCTTTTCACTCTGAGATCTCTGTTGATGTTGTTTCCTCCTGGATTGGAAAACTGCTGTAAGGATCTGTATTTGAATTTGTCTTTGTGCCAAGCGGTGTAAACCAAGAAGGTACAGTATCTATTGTTTGTGAAAGTGTTCCAACATATAAGCCATCCCAAACTATTCTTTTCTTTGATTGTGGTTTAATTAAAGCATTTTAATAGATTATATTTTGCTTAATGTCGAGTAGTTTGACCAGTCACAACATATCTGGAACGCACACTTCCCATCTATATTCAAAATAAGAAAAGGTTTGGGTCTAAACGGCCTTCATAAAACCTTTTGGGGTGATCTGGACTGGTCCACAACATTTGTAGCCGAGGGGTTTGTGACTGACGCCTGTAATGGAAAATTTAGTGATGGGGCTGGGGGTGGTTTGCTGGAGGATGTGCTGCGAGCTGCCTCAGACATTCAGGGAGACCTGAGGATTTGGTGACCCAACTCTCGATGGAGCATGGGGAGTGTAGTTACAGCATCTGGGTGTGTAACATGATGAACAAATGGAGCAGAGGCTGCAGAGAGGGGAAGCTCTGAAACCACGGAGTGGAGGCCGGGACGCTAAACGTCTTCAAGGCAGAGATTGATAAATTATTGATGTCACAAGGAATTAAGGGCTAAGGGGAGAATGCGGGTAAGTGGAGTTGAAATGCCCATCAGCCATGATTAAATGGTGGAGTGGACCCGATGGGCCGAATGGCCTTACTTCCACTCCTATGTCTTATGATCTTATGGTCTTATGGACATCACCAAACTCAACATCTGTATATCTGTTCCATCCTCCTGATCATTAATTTAGACTGCAAATAGTTGAGAACCCAGCGCTGGTCACTGTGTGACTCTACCGGTTACGTTCTCTCTAACTGATTTATCCTGAGTGTCTGCTTCCTGTACGTTACCCAATCCTCCCCCATTCCGGGGCAACACAGTCGAAGAGTTGAATAAGAACAACATCTGTGAGGAAACCAACCCCTCGATGAGGCAGATGTCAACGTAGCCTCTGTTCAACCTTCCTGCCATCTCTCCATAATAAAACTCTAGACTCTTATTGTATATTGTGCCACATGAAAAAAAATCCACTCCATATCTACACTTCCAATTACTTTTAGCATTTTACAGACCTCAATGAGATCTCCTTTCATTCTTATAAACTGGAGAGTATAGGCCTAAATTGCTCAATTACCCTTCATAAGACAAACTCTTCAAATATGGAATCAATCTAATGAAGCTCTTCTGAATTGCCTCCAATGGAAATACCTCACTCTGCAAGACACCCAAACTGCACTCCAGTTGCATCCTCACTATTGCCTTGCATAGCGACACCAACACTCCCCACCTATTTACTCTATCCTTTTATAAATAAACACTTAAATTATGCTTGCATTTCTCATTACTTGCAGTACCCGCAGGCAGGTTTTCTGTGATATGCAAGCAGACACCCAGATCCCTCTGCACCTAAGCACTTTGAACGTTCTCTCCATTTAGATAATAATTTGTCTTTCCATTATACTGGCCAACTTGAATAGCCCAATATTTATTCACTTGAATTTTCCTTGCCAAATTTTGGCCCATTCACCCAACCTACTCATATGTATTAAAGTCTCTTGCATCATCATTCCGAAGTAATTTCCCACCGTTGTTAGTGTCAACCGAAAGTGTGGCATTATATTTTCTATCCCGTCAACCGAGTACAGTAATACCATGGATTGAAAATGGTTGAGGCATGAGTACTGAAATTAATGGCACCCCACAAACTGCATTTGCCAAAAGAAAATTACACATTTCTTCCATCTGACTACGTTTCGTTGGTTAACCAATCCTCCATCCAAGCTAATAAATTACTCCTAAACCCATGTTGTCTGATCTTACCATTCACTCTTTGGAGAAGCGACATATCCAATGCCTTCAGGAAGATTAGATATGTTCCATCTCCAGGATTCCCACTATCCACCTTGTTTGTGACATCTTCAAATAAGTCAAGCAAAAAAATCAAACACGATTTAGCCTTCGTAAAACCATATGGATTCTGACGAATTATGGTATGAGTTTGCAAATGCCCTGAACAATGGACTCTAACAATTTGCTTTAAATTACAATAGGTTATTGTTACACTTTAGTCCCTAATGTATAACATTATTACAAGTCCATTCCTTTCGAAAATCTTCACGTTTTCTTTGCATTCCTGTCTAATGGGCTCAAGGCTTTAAGAGATCTGCTCCAATTGCTGTGTAAGGGGCATGTGTGCCTGAATGGACTCATCATTCTGCTGGTGTACAAACTTGATGGGCTGACGTCTTTCTGGTGTTCCCATGTTGCCATCTCCAAAGCCAGAATGAACTCCTCCTCTTGATCTTTAGAGGATTGGGAGATTATGGAATCTTCTTGTTGCTGTGTAACATTTTGAGGGGCTCATGGGTCTTCTCATACTTCTCCATAACAGGTGGATATACTGAACGGTCTCGTCATGTATCCCGCAGATGGGACCGAGGGATTGATTGGTCTTCTCTTGTTCCCATACAACAGACACGTTTCTAAATTACCTCTTCCTTTCTCATGAAAGAAGTCTCAGATAGTTTTTATCCTTGTCCAATACCCTTGCAATAGGCTCGGTGTGTCTAAATGGCCTACTTTTATCCCAGTGTAACAATCTCCAGTCACTGTGTGACCTCTTCCAGTTCCTATCTTACAGAATTGAGGAGGCTGAATGGACTGATCCTGTTGCTGTTTAACAGGATGCTGGTGCAGCATGGCCTACTGTTATAGGCTCGAGTGGCTGATTTGCCTCCTTCTGTAAATATATGTCAGGCTCCAGGGGATGAATAGCCTCATCCTGTTTTGGTGTAACAGGGCCAAAGGCCTGAATAACCTCCTGTTGTTCCTGTGTAACAGGCTGGAGAACGGAATGGATTCCTCCACTAACTGCATAATTCACTTCACTTGTTAACTCCTTCTGTCATCTATGTTCAAATAAGAGCATCTTTAATTTTTGTAAACTCCAATGGCTACTGGGTCAACCTGATCATCCTTTCGTTATAAGCAAACACCTTCAGTTGAGGGAAACATCTCTGAGCTGCTTCCAATATAACAACATCCTTTCTTCATCGAAGAGACTAAATCATTACACACTACCCCAGATGTGATCTCCCTGTACAGCAGCAGCAACACTTTAGCAGCCTGCTGTAAAGTTCCCACCGAGGTTAGAACAGTCTCAGCTCTCTGGGTGAATATAGAGCATTGTTGGAAGCTCATTGTCCTTCTCTACTCCATCAGCATAACGGGAGATCTGGAGAAATTAAAGTTTGAGAAGATCATAAATGATGTGGCGAGACGACCTCTGCCATTAATCTCCCCGGAGCCCATGTCGCTCAGATTGCACAGACTCTAGTAAGGTGGAGCGCAAAAACAGCAAGGAGGAGCAAACATTGATGGGAGTTATATATCAAACTGAAAGCTGCAATACAAATGTTGGGCGTGTTATTAAACAGGAAATGAGATATACACATTTGCGGGTATTCAGTAATAATGTACTGTTTAAATTATATCTAAACTGTGTTAACCCAATTGAATGGTAATGCTGGGAAAAATGGAATTCATGACCACGTGGGAGATGGTTTACATTAATATTATGTCGAGCACTGAGCTCGAGATCAGGTTATTTAGGAATTGGTGTTGAGTGATCAGAAGAGCTAATTGAAAATTTTGCTGTAAAGGACCTTTTGTGAACAGTGACCAAAATGTATTGGTTTTCTTTTATTCTGTTTGAGTACAAGACAATTTTTGTTTTATTTGAAGTAACCGTGATAAATCTGAGTCATGCAAGCCATGAAGGTGTAAGGAGGAAGTGGGGACTACAGATGCTGGAGATCAGAGTCGAAGAGTGTAGTGCTGGAAAAGCACAGGCAGGCAGCATACTAAGAGCAGATAAATCGACGTTTCGGGCATAAGCCCATCATCAGGAGTGAAGCTCATGGGCCAAGGGGACTGAGAGATAAATGAGAAGGGTGTGCAGCAGGGGGGAGGTAGCTGGGAATGCGATAGGTAGATGAATGTGGGGTTGAAAGTGATAGGTGACACAGGGAGACAGAACGCTTCATCTACTGCATCCATTAAACCCAAGGTGGTCTTCTCTACATTGGTGAGGCAGGAGGTAAACTTGTGGATCATTTTAGAGAACATCTCTGGGACAGCCACATTGAACAATTCCATCGCCTTGTGTCTGAGAACTTTAATTCCCCTTCCCACTCTGCCAAGGACATGACGGTCCTGGGCCTGTCCCATCGCCAAACCCGAGCCACCAGAAGCCTAGAGGAAGAAAGCCTCATCTTCTGCCATGGGACCCTCCAACCACAGGGGATCATAATGGATTTCCCCATTTCCCCATTTCTGCTCTTCCCACCTTATCCTACTCCAAGTCAGCATCGCCATTTTGAATGTTCCTATGTGTCCACCTTCCTTCCTATCAATCGGCGCCACCCTCCTCTCCGACTATCACTTTCAACCCCACCTTCATCTAACTATTAGATGAACGAAGGCAGCTTAGAAAAATGCCAAGTGCTGCTATAAGCCAGTAGATTCAGAGAAATGTAGGACCCTACAAAGGATGACCAAGAAACTGAAAAGGAAATCAGAAAGAGAAAAAGCGTGCAAATGAAAGAAAAACATAAAGACTGCTAAAAATCGTCTATCAATGGGGTGTAGATTTGCTCGCTGAGCTGTAGATTTGATATCCAGACGTTTCATTAGCTGGCTAGGGAACATCATCAGTGGCGACCTCCAAGTGAAGCGAAACTGTTGTCTCCTGCTTTCTATTTATATCTTTCTCCTGGATGGGGTTCCTGTGGTTTGGGGTGATGTCATTTCCTGTTCGTTTTCTGAAAGGTGAAAGATATAAATAGAAAGCAGGAGGCAACAGCTTAGCTTCACTTGGAGGTCGCCACTGTTGATGTTACCTAGCCAGCTAATGAAACGTCTGGATATCAAACCTACAGCTCAGCGAGCAAACCAACACCCTAAACCTCATCCTGAGCTACAAACCTTCACAAACCTCGTCTATCAATGTATGAAAAAAAATAAAAACAAGGTCAAATCTGGAACAGTTGGTGTGCGTTCAGGACAATTTATTTAGATTACAGAAAAATCGCAGGGAAAAGAAACAGTTTCTTTGTATCTATCTTCATGGAAGAGTGTCCAGAAATTGTTCCAGAAATACCAAGTGACCATGGGACTTCTGTAAGTAAAGTATAACACCATTCTTATCAGTGTTGAGGTCATCGTTGAAAAGAAAGCTTCATTGAATATTTATAAATCTGACAGACTAGATGTACTTCATACAAGAATTTCAGAGGAAGCAGCAATAGACATGTTGAGTGCATCGCGGATTTTCACTTTATTTTTCGACACATTCCCGAAAGGCATTTAGTCAAACTGGATAAGGTCAGGTTATAAATATTATCCAACAGTTTAAGAAATGATGAATTTGGAGAATGTTGAACTACTGACCAGTTATCTTGTCATCCGCAGTCGGGTGTCTGTTGAACTCGATTACAAGAACATGCTACTAGATATTTAGTAGGTAATTACACAACTGGAGAGTATGAGAATGTACCGATGAAAGGAAAACCAGAAGTGGAAAACATTTTTTGGAATGGTTTGAAGATGATTCTTGGAGACATAGGCAATGAAGAACCAACGGATAACGTATAGTTGGATATTCATGAGTTTTTTTAAGAACTCACACAGTAAGTTCATAAAAAAGTTAAAGCGAGAGGTATTGGGAAGAACATATGCAAATGGGCAAGTAAAAATTAGGTTTACATTCATGTGAATGTAATTGGAATATAGAGGATGTCGTGCACCAGTTGCATTGAGTGTTGGTGAGACTAAACTTAGAGTATGTGTATCGTTTGGAGTCCCAATCTCAGAAAGAATATACCGACTACAGAGAAACTGCAAAAAGTATTTTACAAATTAATCCCTAACTTGGCAAGCTTGTCTGACGGGGAAACTCAGCCTGTAACCTCGAGTTTCAAAACATGAGAGATGATTTTAGTGAATCTTAGAAACATCGAAAGGACTGAATAACAGAGGGACATGAAGAAGTACAAGTAGGCGAGACCTGGGAGAATCCCACGATATTGTACACGGACAAGTAGAACAAAATAATCAGCAAACAGTTAGTTTCCATTAGAAACCAAAGGGGCAATCTGTGTCAAGCTGGAGAACATTGATGGATTGTAACATGAGACCTTCACATTTATTTTACTTGGGAGAAGGAGGAGGCAGGTACAGAATTCCAAAAGATGGACTGGAAAAATCTTGAACAGATTGATGTAAAATACGAGCCAGGATTTGTGGCTTTGTTCTGTATAAATTTGGTCCAATCTCCATGTCTGAATAAGTTGTATCAAAGGCGGTTGTTGGGGTCGAGGGAGGAAAGACACTGACTGAATATTTTAATTAGAATCTGACCATAGGGGCGGTGCCAGAGAACTGGAGAATTGCTAATACGATTACACTTCGCAGTAAGGTTGGGAGAGATAGACCAGGGAACAATAGACGAGCGAGTATTAGATCCCTGTTAAGGAAACTACTGGAGAAAATAGGGAAGGAGAAAATTGAACTCCAATCAGAGTCTCAGGGTTTGATCAGGGATAATCACCTTGACTTTATCAGAAGAAAGTCACAGCTAATGGATTTTATTGAATTAGTTTGAGGAGGTCGATTGTTTAGTTTTGTCGGAAGGCCTTTGACAAATTTCCAGCTGGGGAAATGAAAAATAATGCAAAATCTCACAATATGAAGGATAACTTGACAAGTTACAACGAAAATTGTCTTAGTGGCAGGAGGCAGAGGATGGTGGGAGAAGGTTGTTTGAGCGACTGGAGACCAGTGTCCCCTGGTGTACCACAGGGATCAGTGCTGTGTCCCTTATTGTTCGTGTTATTCATAACAAAGAAAGATGTGAATTTGAAGGGGGCTAGGTGGAGAGTGGGGGAGGTGTGATAAGTAAGTGTATGTTTGACATAAAGATTGGCCAGTTGGTTCGCAGTGAGGAGTTACAGGGAGCCTTAAGTTAAGGGGAGATGCAGATGGAATGGTCAGATGGGCAGATCAATGGCAGATGGAATGTAACCCTGATAAATATGAGGTGATGCACTTTGGGAGAAGGCAGGGGAGGACTCAATGAATGGCAGCACACTGGGAAGCTCAGTTTCTGCTTCTCCACAGATCCCTGAATGTGACTGGACAGATTAATGCTTAAAAATGTGTTGCTGGAAAAGCGCAGCAGGTCAGGCAGCCTCAAAGGAGCAGGAGAATAGAAATTTCGGGAAGATTCCTGAAGAAGGGCTTATGCCCGAAACGTTGATTCTCCTGCTCCTTTGATGCTGCCTGACCTGCTGTGCTTTTCCAGCAACACACGTGGTCATGAAATCCATTTTTCCCAGCATTACCATTCAATTGGGTTAACGCAGGTTAATCAACTAGTTTAGAATTGGACCTTAGGTGCAGCGTTTCGTAATCAGTGCGTAGATTATAAGAGCTATACAGGGCTTTGGTTCGACCAAAATGGAATACTGTATGTAGCTCCAGGAGCCACATTCCAGGAAGGATGTGATTGTACTGGAGAGGGTGCAGAGGTGATTTCCCAAGATGTTCCCTGGGATGGAGCATATCAGCTATGGAGAGAAGCTGCATAAGGTCGGGTTGTTTACTTTGGAGCAGAGAAAGTTGAGGGGTCCGTGATTCAGAAGGATAAGATTATGAGCAACATGGACAGGATGGATAGACAGCAGCTGTTCCTTTTAGTCAGAGGGTCAAGAACAAATGAGCACACTTTTAAAGTGAAAAGTTTGAGGTTTAGAGATGATTTGAACATTTTTTCACCTCGAGGTGTGGGGTTCTGGGATTACTTCCTGAGAGAGGAATTATCATAGGTAATCTCACAATCGTTAAAAAGCACATGGACGAGCACTTGGAAGTATCATAACATTCCAGGCTATGGGCCTGATGTAGGAAAGTGGGACTAGTATAGATCGTGCTGTATTTCTGTTGGCACAGAGTCCATGCTCCTGTGAATGTCTGGTATGGAAGGTCAATTATTGAGCAGTTGACGGCAGGAATCGATGGGTTTCTGAAGAGTTATATTCATAAGGGTTATAAGAGTGAAATGTAATAGCTTGCTAAATTATGTCAATGTGAGAAATATGAGAAAACAAGTGCAGTTTCCTTACAGTTTGAAACCAGTGAATGGAGAATAGGAAACAGGGAAATGGCACAACTATGAAGCCAATACTTCAGTTCTGTCTTCACAAAACTTTCTAACAATACAAGGTAAAACCGAGTCTGGTGTGGGAAAATAATAGAGTAGATGGAACATAGAACATAATAAGTAAATGTTTTAGCAGAAATTATTGTGGCTGAAAGTAATGGCCATAGACAACACTAACATGGATTTATGAAATGGGAATTATATATGAGAAACAGACTGGAAGACAAACGAAAGAGAAGCAATGGATGTAAAACATTTTGATTTTTTGAAAAATGTTGGTAAAGCTCCAAGCCCAATTTGCAAAATCAAATCTGAGTTGATTGGGGATAATATATGGACATGTTTCGGAATGGGACAGTTGGCAGGAAACAGTGAATTGGAAATAAACAGACTCGTCAAGTAATAGGCTGACATTTTCTATAATTTATGATTCTGTGAATATGACTATTTCCCAGACTCCCCATTACCTTCCCCGTGTATATCCGTCTCATCACCACGACGGACACAGCAGAAGTGGCGGCACAGTGGGATACAGTTTGAAGGAAATTCTTCTTAGAGTGCTCAACAGTGACTCCGTATCCTATGAAGTCTGATGGCATTAGTTTGCACATGGGAAAGGAAACCTACCGCTGATTACCATGTACCAGCCTCTATCAACTGATGAATCAGTACTCCTCCATGCTGACCAACACTTGGAGGAACCACTGAGGGTAGCACGGACGCAAGATATACTCTGGGTGGTGGAATTCAATGTTCACCACCAACAGTATCTCAGCTACAGCATTACTGATCGAGGTGGCCGGGTCCTAAAGGATACAACTGCTAGACTGGTTCTGCAGCAGGTGGTGAAGGAACCGACAAGAGGAAAATACATACTTGACCACAGCCTTATTAATCTGCCAGTTGCAGAAGTATCTGTCCATGACAGTATCGGTAAGAGTGACCACAGCATAGTCATTGTGGAGACAAAGTCACACCTGCACATTGAAAATAATCTCCACCATTTTGGGTGGTACTATCACAGTGCTAAATAGGTCAAACAGATCTAGCAGCTCAAATATGGATGTCCATAACGTGTTGTGGATCATCAATAGCAGCAGAATTGTACTCCTACATAACCTCATGGCCTGGCATACCCTCCTCGCAACAATTACCATCAATCAAGAGGATCAATATTGGTTCAATGGAGTCTGCAGGATGGCAGGAGCAGCACCAGGCATACCTGACAATAAGGTGTCAGCTGGTGAAACCACCAAACAGGACAACCTATGCGCCAAACAGCATAAGCAGTAAGTGATAGACAGAGCTAAGTGATCCCACAAGCAACGGTTCAGATCTAAGCTCTGCAGTCCTTCCACATATAGTCGATAAACGTTGGGGACAATTAAACAATTTACGGGATGAAGAGATTCCACAAATAACTCCGTGCTCCATGATGGAAGAGCCCAGCACTTCAGTGTATAAGATAAGGCTGATCCATTCGGAACAATCTTCAGTCAGAAGTGCTGAGTGGATGATCCATTTCAACCCCCCCCCCCCCCCAGTTGTCCACAGCGATTCAGTTACTAGTCATCAGCCAATTTGATTCAGTCCACGCGATATCCAGAAATGGTTGGAGATACTGGATACTCCAAAGGGTCCATACTCTGACAACGTTCTGGCAATAGTACTGAAAACTTGTGCTCCATAACTTGCCACTCCCCTAGCCAAACTGTCTCAATACAGTTGCAGCAACGGCTTTCCACGATTATGTAGAAAATTACCCCAAGTATCTCCTGTATATAAAAAGCAGAACAAATCCAATCCGGCCAATTACCACCGCATCAGTCTACTCTCTGTCATCAGTAAAGTGTTGGAAGGTGTTAGTTCTTTCAAGCAGCAACTGTTCAGCAATGCCCTGGTCAATGACACCCAGTTTGGACACCACCAGGTCCACTCAGCTCCTGACCTCATTACTGTGGTTCAAACATGGACAAAGCTGAATTCCAGAGGTGGGGTGAGAGTGACAACCCTTTAAATCAAGGCTACCTCTTACCAAGTATGGTATCAAGGGGCCTTAGTACCACTGGAATCAATGGGTATCAGAGGGAAACTCCCTGCTGGTTAGATTCAGACCTGACACGTAGGAAGATGGTCATGGTTCATGAAGGTCAGTCAACTCAGCTCCAAGTCTGTAGGAGTCCCTCGAGCAGTGGCCGAACATTTCTGCAGGGCTGCTTCATCAATGACCTTCCCTCCATTTTAAGGTCAGAAGTGGGGAGGTTCGCCAATGATTGTACAATGTTCTGCAACATTTCTGGCTCCTCGGATACAGAAGCAGTCCATGTTCAAATGCGACAAGATCTGGACGTATCCAGGCTAACAAGTGGGAAGAATTATTCAGGTCACACAAATGCCAGACCATGACCATCACCAATAAAATACAATGCAACCTGCCCCTTGGCATTCAATTGTGTTACTATCACTGAATCCCCCAGGATCAAAGTCCTGGTGGGTAATCATTGCTCAGAAACTCACTGGTCTCGCCACATAAAGACAGTAACTACAAGAACAGGTCAGAAGTTAGGAATACTGCGGCGAGTAACTCATATCCTGACTTCCAAATGTCTGTCCATCATCTACAATGCGTAAGTCAGAAGTGTGATAGAAGACTCCCAATTTGCCGGGATGAGTACAGCCCTGACAACAGTCAAGAAGTTTTATACCATCCAGGACAAAGCAAGCAGTTTGATTGTCCCTTCATCCACAATGCTCCATCATCAACGTTCAATAGGAAGAGTGTTTTACTATCTAGATGCTGCAATGAAATGATTCACCAAAGATCCTAAGAGACCATTTTACCAACTCACGACCACGTCTATCTAAAAGGACAAGGGCTGCAGATGGAAACACCATCATCTTTAGGTTCCCCTCCAAGCCATTCATCATCCTGACTTGGAAATATATCACAGCTCCTTCACAGTCGCTGGGTCAGAATCCTAGAATTCCCTCCCTAATGGCACTGGAGGTGAACCACAGCAGGTGGACTGCAGCGTTCAACAAGGCAGCTCACCACCACCTTCTCAAGGGCAACTAGGGACAGGCAATAAAAGCTGGCCCAGCCAGTGACTCCAACAGGCACGAAATAAATAAATAGAAATTAACAGAGGACGGTTGCTGAGGTGTTGCAGGGATCGGTGCTTTGGGCCCAGCTGTTCACAACGCCCTTTAAACATTTTGTTGCCAGAATCAGATACAATATATCCCAGCCTGCTGACAGCACTAACGGATGTGGGATTGTGAGTGGGTGAGGAGGATGTAAAAAAGCACCGAGAAGACTAAGACAAGTGGAGTGAATGGGTAAACACGTGACAGATGGAGAACAATGTGGATAGATGTGACGTTGTGCCCTTTGGTGGAAACGATAAATTGGCAGTGTACCATTTGAAAAGGATAGGTTGAAACATGTTGATTTACAAAGGGGCGTATGCTCCTTTTTGGTGTTTCCTTCTGCATAAACCACTGAGGTCCCTGCAGCGCAGTGAGTTTTACAACCAGAAGTCAATACTAGGAATGGCATTGCCATGTTGACCAGTGTATATAGAACCAGCATGTGGGGAGCGAGAACATTGAAAAGGATCTGGATCTCCTTGTACACCAGTCTCTGAAAGCAATGTTGCAGGAAAGAAAGCAGTAAAGAAGATAAATGGTGTTCTGACCTTCATTTCAGGGGGATTTGAGTCCAGTAGAAAGGGTGCCATACGGCAGCTGTTCAGGGTTTTGGTGAGATATCATCTCAAACATTGTGCAGTATTGTGGGCGGTTTTGGTCTACTTACCTAATAAAGGACAAACCTGACATTGAGGGAGAGCAGCGAAGGATGACCAGAGTGATCTCTGGGATGACGGGCATGTTGTGGGCGGAGAGTTTGGGGTGACTGGGTCTGTATTCCATGGGATTTAGGAAAATGAGTGGAGATCTCAGTAAAATATACAAAACTCTGACAGGATGAGACAGATTGGAAGCAGGGATGATAATTCCCAGGCTGGGACGTCTAGAACAAGGAGCCACAGTATTTGATATAGGCAGGCCATTCAGCATTGAGATGAGAATAAATGTCTGCACTCACAGACTGGTGAAGCTGGGTAATTCGCTCGCACCTGGAAACCAAGACACTGATTATAAATCAGGATTTAGAGACAGTAACGAGATGGTGGGAGAGCAGGAGTACGGTGTGGAAATGAAGGGCCAACCAACATTACATTGAATTGGTTAGCAAAGTCGATGGACCAAACGTACTACTGCATCGCCTATTTTATAGCTTCCCAAGATTGCTCACATTAACGGATATGTACATAATGTGTGGTAAGTGCATTGAGGAGATTTTTTCCATGAACTCGAATGGAGAGGCTCAATGTGTTGTATGACCTACTCCTTTCCCGCTGTTTCTGTGCAGTCTGTTTGAAATCTCGGTAAATATTGTCACAAGCTCTCAGGTGTTAGGAAGGGGGTCTCTGCAGGGTCGACAGGACTTTGTTTTCATTCCCTTTTCCGATACTGATGCTGAAGCCGGGTGTTCTGTATGGTTTTATCCTTTCAGACCTCGGACTAGTTTGATACAGGTGAGTGCCCTTGCTTGGCCGTTTCAGAGACCATTGAAATGTTTATCACATGTCAGGGTCTTTGGAGTCACTTTTAGGCCAGCTCAGGAAATCATGGGAGATTCACTTCCTAAAAGTACATTGGAGAAGGAAATTCTGTTTACAATCGATATTGGCTTCAAGGTCACTATTACTGACACCAGATTTTAGGTCTCGATATTTTATTAATTGTACTTAACTTCCACCCGCTGCCAGAGCATTTGCCTGGTCTGGATTAGTAATCCAGTGACATTTCCACAACAGCACCATCTCCATATGGGTACTTGTTAAAAACTACACTGAGCAGGTTATTTCTGTATGGTTTGACATCTCTTTCAAAAATAACTCCCACCGATTTGACTGTCATTATGGGACTGAGGGGGTGGTAATTGGTCAGTTTGTAATTATTCCCGTCTTAGCGGACGGGACATGGCTGAGCAATTTTCCATATTGCCAGGGAGATGTCAGAATTGGAGCTGGAATGAAACAGCTTCACCAGGGACACGGCTTGTTGTGCAGCACAAGTCTTCAGTCCTATTGTAGGAATTGTGTCAGTACCCATTGCCTTTTTCGTATCTATTGTGTTCAGAGGTTTCTTCATCTCAAATGCAGCAAATCGAATTGGTTGAAGACTGGCATCTGTGATTCTGTGGGCAACATGATGAGGGTGAGGTCTATCGTCGACTCAACACTTCTGGCAGAGGATGGTGCAGATAAAACAACCTTCTCTTTTACACTGATGTGCAGGTCTGTTCCATTATTTAGGATGGGGATGTTTGTGGACCCCTCTCCTCTAGTCATTTGTTTAATCGTCCATCACCATTTATAACTGAACGTGCTAGGATTGCAGGGCTTCGTTCAGATCTGTTGGTCAAGTCCGGTAGCTTTAATGAGTTAGCATCTGGTTAAGGTTCATGTGATTCTGACTCTGACATGTTCACCCACACTCGTCACTGAGCCAGAGATGGTGTTGATGGTAATGGCAGACTGAAATGTTATCCTGGCAAAAAGTTACATATTGTGGTTGAATGCGGGTCTGCTTCTCCTGCTGCTGTGGTCTACAGCTACATGAACACGCAGTTTCGAGCTGCAACATCTGCAATGCAATTCTGCTGTCTGTTCCCCAATTCTCACTGAGACCCATTCACCCATCAGCCCTGCACTCAGTGACCTAAACTGGTTCCTGATGTGGAAATACTTTCATTTTCAAACTCTCATTCTGCTGAGGGTCTGTCTCCCCGGGTCTTGCTTCCAATCTGACACATTGTGCAAAAGCATTTAACTGATCTTAATTCAAATGTTTAATTCACCTGAATCTTTTTCCTTGAGAAAAACCATCTTCTGTGTTTAAAATGAATGCGTTTCCTCTGTTTCTCTCCCTGACTATGATTAAGAGCTCTGTAGTGTCAGTAATGCCAGCCTTATGTAGTTTCAGAGCCAATGAATTCTCTGGATTCCCAATCATCTTCATCACATTGTATGTTTTCTCTTCTGGTTTGATGCCTTGTAACTCATTGCTGCCTTGTTCTCCCATGAGTATGCTTCATCTGCGTGAGGTTGCATTTCTGGTATTATCTTCCAAATTATCCCCAGAAACTCCTCCCAATGCTGCTTCATGGTCAGTTCTGCTCAGCTCCCCCTCCAATTAACTCTGGCCAGCTCCTCCCAAATGTCTTTGTAGTTACATTGCTTAATTATAACCACATTACATCTTGAAGAGAGCATTAGATATAAACTGAAAGAAGGCGTTTTGGGAGATGGGACACGAAGAATAATTGATGGATTTATCAACGAGATACAAAGAGAGATCGAGAGTGAGGATATAGATATGGAGATGTGGAAAATGAGAAAATTAGATTATCGAAAGAAGTAGATGTACTTCCCTCAATGTTTTGGCAATTCCAGTGTGCTGTGGTCCTTTGTACAGTGCACGTACATCAGAGCAATAGGTTCAAATGCTGGGTCTGATGCCATAACTTTTCTCTCCAACAATATGACAGACACTAGCTTTGGAAAGAACCCAGCAGGCCAACATATTTAATTCCTGGTAGAAAGGGATTTAAATGAAATAAGTTAGGACACGAGAAGCAAGAAATTAAAACACACATCCTGATAAGAATGAGAGACTAGAGTTGGGAATTCCAGAAAAGGGGGAACGTTGAGAGAAAGGGAAGGTATCACTTCAGATGAGGAGCAAATAATGTTTTAATGCTTTATAAATTTTATACATCGTGTGCATCATTTTTCGTTAACTGTGTCTCCGTTGTTCATTCAGAATGTGTTATACACATATGAACAATCTTCCTTATCTGAACACACACTGATTAAACAGTGTATATAAAATCAGTTTTCCTCCATTTAAACCTCTCCTGTTGTCGTGCTAGCAAGATACATGAACACCAACTGGCCACCAAAAGACATAACCCACTATCACGAGTTTCCATACATACAGACAACGAAGGACACCATGTTGACTGTGACAACACACACTTCCTAGGACAAAGCCACGCACGAATGTTCTTTGAAGCATGACATTCTAGCCAGAAGTACTTCAATAAACACATCAATTTAGATCCTATCTACCTTCCCTTGAACAAAAAAGCTGGAAATGACATCACGCACCTTATAAACCAAGACCTAGAAATAGAAAGAAGGGACATACCACCAGTGCATCACCAGAGATTCTTACTGATGATGCTACCTAGTCATGGTGACGAAACTTCTGAAAACAAACCTTCAAGCTCAGCGAGCGAACTTACAGACTTATAAATGGTTATTTTTCTCTTAATAGTGGAATTTGAGACTTCTCTGTCACTCATGTTTTAACAGACTACGAGGCGAGGTGAGCTTTTCTGGGTGTATAGTTTTAATTAACAAAGGGGTTAGATATCGACATCATAACGGTTTGAGGGCTTGTCGTATGGAATTTGAACAGATGTGGAGTACAAAAGGTCCCGGCAGATTCCATCACTTGGCAGTTAGTGACCTAAATCTTCAAATAAAACAGGTGACAAAATTCATTTAATTTTGTTTCCTTGTGGTTGGTTAAATTAAAAGAAATGGCTTTAACATTACTAAAGAGGTTCTGAGGTTTGAAGATGATTCACAAATTTGCCAAGAAAGTGTAGAAAGACAAAGGAAGGGCATATTTTTAGAATTAACATGTAGATTAGAATTGGGTTTCACCAGGGACAAAAGGAAAGCTGTCACCATAATGGAGTTGGTCAAGCACTTTGGTGTATCAGAGAAGCAGGCAACTGCAGTCGAGTTAAAAACAAACTGAAATGGCAAGTGGGGCAACTGGGGTTAGAAAATAAAGAGAGAGACAGAAAGAGAGAGAGAGAAGGTAGAGAAAGAGAAAGAAAGGAAAAAGGAAGAGGGAGAATTTGGAATTAAGAAGTTTGAAATTAGATAAGAAAGTTAAATTAGCAGAATGAGGATGAAGGGAGAACGTAGGGATGTATACAACTGTGTTAATACATTGCAATATTTCGGTGAGAAAAATGCAAAAACCTTTTTTATTTCATTTGCAAAATTGGCTCGGCAGATGGCGTGTCCAGTGAACATGTGGGTAATGCTAATTCAGACTAAGATGGTTGGCACTACTTGAGAGGTATGTGCAGTTCTATCACATGAGGGAGCAAGAGATCATGCAGATGTCAAACAGGCTATTTCGAGTGCTTATGAATTGTTACTAGAAGAATATAGACAGTGGTTCAGAAATATAGAGACAGAACCAGGTCAGAGTTATGTTGAGTTTGAAAGGAATAACCACAGTCATTTTGATAAATGTGTGCAGGCCTTAAAAATGGATAAGACCTGTGAGGCCTGATGGGAGATTATTCTGCTGGACGAGTTTAAAGACTCACTTCCAGAGACGGTAAGAATTCATGTGAATGAACAGGAAGTTCAAGAAGTGAGAAGCGGGGCCGAAATGGCAAGTAAATATGCATTGACGCATGAGATGAAATTTAGCTTCTGGGAGGATTTTCATCCTGTGAGGGATAGAAATTGGGAGATGGAGAGATCCTACACTACAAAACATAGAGAAAAGCACACTGGCAATAGTTTACCACATGTGAACAAAAAAGCTCAAAGGCGTTGAAAGGAAGTGAAAGGCCTCAGGTGTTCTCACTATAACGTAGTTGAACACATAAAATTAGAGTGCAGATGGTTTAAGAACGGCACTGGGAAAAGGTGTTTTCACTGCAGTAAGCTGGGACACACGGTGCTGGGCATTGAAGGAAGGCACTTTGGGAAAAGATGTGGTAAAAGATTTTAAGCCAGTGTTATTCGTGAACCTGGTAAAGGATACCCCAAGTAGAGCCGAGGAGCTGCAGGAGAGTGTACAGCCTAGACAGGGGCTGTGTATGGAGTCAGTGCCTGATCCCTATAAAGAATTTGCCTCTGTATATAAACTTTACTAAGAAAAAATGGGGTGTGGAGGGAGGACAGGAAGTTATAATTTTGCAAGATACGGGATCTGTTCAGTTTCTAATAGTTGAGAAGTGAGGAGCTGGAAAGGCACAACAGATCAGGCAGCATCCAAAGAGCAGGACAATCGACATATCAGGCATAAACCCATCATCAGGAATGTGGCGGGGGAACAAGGGGGCTGACAGATAAATAGGACGGTAAGAGCTGGGCTGGCAGGAGAGTCACTGGAAGGGCAATAGGAAGATATAGGTGGGAGTGATAGTAATATGTCAGAGGGGAGGGTGGAGTGGATAGGTGGGAAGGAAGATGGACAGTTAGGGCAGTTTCAGAGGGCAGTGCTAATTTGAATGGATGGATTTGGGATGAGGTTGGGGCAGCGGCAATTTGGAAATTGGTGAAGTCAACGTTGATACTGTATAGTTTGACGGTTTCAGCTGTCCTACCAACTATCCACTTCACCTTCCCCTCCGACCTATCACCATCAGACCCCGCCTACAGCTACCTATCGCCTTCCAAGCTACCTTCCACCCAGCTCCACCCCCACCATCCTATTTAATTCTCAGCACCTTCCCCCTACCTTACTTCCCACTTTCCTGATGAAGGACTTATGCCTGAAACGAGTCTTTGACTAGGAGGTTGAGTGAAGTGATTACGCCACAGATGAAGAGGGTGAAGAGATGACTGCCAAGTTCAGTGTGCTACGTGCTTGATGTGGGAGGTCAACGACTCTGGTGTGTCTGGCTCGTATAAGTGTGCAATGTGTGTGCACGTTCAACTACTGACAGTGCATATTGCAGCACTGATGAAAGAACTCGAGGACCTTAGGCTCATTCGAGAGAACGAGATCTTTCTGGACAAGACCTTCAGCGAGGTTATTACACCGACCATATCAGAAAAGAGCAGAAGAGAGCAGATGATGAGGAGGGCGGAGAGGAGACCCCGGGGTGCAAGAGACTCTGTGGGAAGTACCTGTCAGGAACAAGTTGAATTTTTTGGAAACAGTAGAGACAGATGATGCTGCCAGTCCGCGAGGCGGCCAGGTCTGCCAATCAAACGTTGGAGTGAAGGCAGAGCGGAAGAGTCGGACATTGCCCAGAGCCGTGGTAAGAGTGGACTCCATAGTGACAGGAACTGGCCAGGATTTTTGTGGCAGCAGACGGGA
Source organism: Chiloscyllium plagiosum (assembly GCF_037043375.1). Classification (NCBI taxonomy): domain Eukaryota; kingdom Metazoa; phylum Chordata; class Chondrichthyes; order Orectolobiformes; family Hemiscylliidae; genus Chiloscyllium; species Chiloscyllium plagiosum. The sequence continues at coordinate 102,414,097 of NW_028270151.1, read as the reverse complement.
CTAAAGGATGGCGTGTTGCCTTTCTGGTGCCAGGGTTAAAGACATCACAGACATAGTGCAGGAAATCCTCAAGGACGAAGGTGAAGAGACAGAGGTGGTGGTACATGTCGGCACAAATGATGTCGGGAAGAAGAGGAGGAACATACTACAGCGGGACTTCGGATAACTAGGGAGAAGGCTGAAAAGCAAGACGTGCAAGGTGGTTATCTCCGTCTCCGGTTTGCTTCCAGTTCCACGGGTTGGTGAGGCCCGAAACAGGGAGATAATAGACTTGAACGTGAGGCTGGGAAACTGGTGCAGGAAGCAAGGATTTAAATTCTTGGATCACTGGGGTATGTTTTGTGGTAAGCATAAATTATACAAGAGAGGCGATTTGCACCTGAATAGGTTAGGGACCAGTATTCTGGCAGGCAGGTTTGCGAATGCAACACAGCTACGTTTAAACTAAGTAGCGGTGGGGAGGGGACAAACTGGATGTTTAAGAAGGAAATTGAAGGGAAAATTAGAACAAGGGAAATCAAGAAAGACAATTGTATCAATGAGGCAGAAAACTTAAAAAGGGACCATGCTGTAAGGTTGAGTGGAATAGGAGTTGATGGGAAGGGTGAGGGCAGTAACACACTAAAAATACTATACATGAATGCACGAAGCATTAGAAATAAGATGAATGAGCTTGAGGCTCTTTTGGAAATTGGCACATATGATATTGTGGGGATAACTGAGACGTGGCTTCAAGTGGATAGGGCCTGGGAAATGAATATACAATGATACACATGCTATAGTAAGGACAGTCTGACAGGCAGAGGGGGTGGGTGGCCATGTTGGTAAGGGATGATATTCAGTCCCTTGCGTGGGGGGACCTATAATCAGGGGATGTAGAGTCAGTATGGATAGAGCTAAGAAATTCTAAGCATAAAAATACTCTCTTGGTAGTTACGTACAGGCACCTAAACAGTAGTCTGGATGTCGGATGTAAGTTGAATCAGGAGCCGAAATTGGCCTGTTGCAAAGATGTTACTATAGTTGTTATGGGGGATTTCAACATGCAAGTAGACTGGGAGAATCAGGGTGGTATTGGACCTCAAGAAAGAGACTTTGTGCCTCCGAGATGGATTCTTAGATAAGCTGGTGCTGCAGCCTACCAGGGAGAAGGCAATGCTGGATCTGGTATTGTGCAACGAACCAGAATTGATCAGGGACCTCGAAGTGAAGGAGCCATTGGGAAGTAGTGTCCATAATACATAGAACATAGAACATAGAACAATACAGCACAGAACAGGCCCTTCGGCCCACGATGTTGTGCCGAACATTTGTCCTAGCTTAAGCACCCATCCATGTACCTATCCAATTGCCGCTTAAAGGTCACCAAAGATTCTGACTCCACCACTCCCACAGGCAGCGCATTCCATGCCCCCACCACTCTCTGGGTAAAGAACCCACCCCTGACATCTCCCCTATACCTTCCACCCTTCAACTTAAATTTATGTCCCCTTGTAACACTCTGTTGTACCCGGGGAAAAAGTTTCTGACTGTCTACTCTATCTATTCCTCTGATCATCTTATAAACCTCTAACAAGTCAACCCTCATCCTTCGCCATTCCAATGAGAAAAGGCCTAGCACTCTCAACCTATCCTCGTACGACCTATTCTCCATTCCAGGCAACATCCTGGTAAATGTTCTCTGCACCCTCTCCAAAGCTTCCACATCTTTCCTTAAGTGAGGCGACCAGAACTGCACACAGTACTTCAAATGTGGCCTAACCAAAGTCCTGTACAGTTGCAACATCACTTCACGACTCTTGAATTCAATCCCTCTGCTAATGAATGCTAATACACCATAGGCCTTCTTGCAAGCTCTATCCACCTGAGTGGCAACTTTCAAAGACCTATGAACATAGACCCCAAGATCCCTCTGTTCCTCCACCTCACTAAGAACCCTACCGTTAACCCTGTATTCCGCATTCTTATTTGTGTTTCCAAAATGGACAACCTCACACTTGGCAGGGTTGAACTTCATCTGCCACTCCTCAGCCAAGCTCTGCATCACATCCAAGTCCCTTTGCAGCCGGCAAGAGCCCTCCTCACTATCCACAACTCCACCAATCTTCGAATCATCTGCAAATTTACTGACCCACCCTTCGACTCCCTCATCCAAGTCATTAATAAAAGTTACGAACAGCAGAGGACCCAGAACTGATCCCTGCGGAACTCCACTTGTAACTGGGCTCCAGGTTGAATATTTACCATCTACCACCACTCTCTGACTTCGACCGGTTAGCCAGTTTTCTATCCAATTGGCCAAATTTCCCTCTAACCCATGCCTCCTGACTTTCCGCATAAGCCTACCATGGGGAACCTTATCAAATGCCTTACTAAAATCCATGTATACTACATCCACTGCTCTACCCTCATCCACATGCTTGGTCACCTCCTCAAAGAATTCAATCAGACTTGTAAGGCAAGACCTACCCTTCACAAATCCGTGCTTCAATCTGCAATTTTAGAAGGAGAGAGGGTACAATTGGAAGTGACAATATTTCTATTGAATAAAGGGAAATATGGAGCTATGAGGGAGTAGCTGGCCAAAGTTCTATGGTTTAATATCTTAGTAGGGATGACAGTGGAGGAACAATGGCGGATATTTCCGTGAATAATGCAGAAGATGCAGGATCAGTTCATTCCAAAAAGGAAGAAAGATCTTAGGAGGAGGCATGGGTGGCCGTGGCTGACGAGGGAAGATAAGAAACATACAAAGTTAAAAGAGAAAAAGTATAACATAGGAAAGATAAGTGGGAAAACGGAGAACTGGGAAGCTTTTAAAGAACAACAGAGGATTACTAAGAAGGAAATGCGCAGATAAAAAATGAGGTCGAAGGAAAACTGGCCAAAAATATAAAGGAGGATAATAAAAGCTTTTTCAGGTATGTGAAAGGCAAAAAAATACTTACGACTAAAATTGGACCCTTGAAGAGAGAAACAGGGGGATATTTTACAGGGAACAAAGAAATGGCAGAAGAATTGAATTGGTACTTCAGATCTGTGTTCACTGGGGAGGACACAAGCAATCTCCCTGTGGTAACAGTGGCTGAAGGACCTGAACTTAAGCGAATTTGTATTTGCCAGGAATTGGTGTTGGAGAGACTGTTAGGTCTGAAGTTTGCTAAGTCCCCGGGGTTTGATGGTCTACATCCCAGGGTACCGAAGGAGATAGCTCGAGAAATCATGGATGCGCTGGTGATTATTTACCAGAGTTCGATAGATTCGGGATCAGTTCTTGCGGATAGGAGGGTAGCTAATGTTGTACCACTTTTTAAGAAAGGTGGGAGAGAGCAAACAGGAAATTATAGGCACATTAGTCTGACCTCAGTGGTGGGAAAGATGCCGGAGGCTATTATAAAGGATGAAATTACGACACAGCTGGATAGTAGTACAGGATAGGTCAGAGTCAACATGGATTTATGAAGGGGAAATCATGCTTGACTAATCTTCTGGAATTTTTTGAGGATGTAACTCTGAAGCTGGACGAGGGAGATCCAGTAGATGTGGTGTACCTGGAATTTCAGAAAGTTTTTGTTAAAGTCCCACATAGGAGGTTAGTGAGTAAAATTAGGGCTCATGGTATTGGGGGCAAAGTACTGACTGGGATAGAACATTGGTTGGCTGATAGAAAACAAAGAGTAGTGATAAACGGCTCCATTTCGGAATGGCAGGCAGTGACCAGTGGGGTACCGCAGGGATCAGTGATGGGAATGCAGCTTTTTACAATATATATTAATGATATAGAAGATGGTATTAGTAATAACATTAGCAAAGTTGCTGATGATACAAAGGTGGGTGGCAGGGTGAAATGTGAGGAGGATGTTAGGAGATTACAGGGTGAACTGGATAGGTAAGTTGAGTGGTCAGATGCATGGCAAATGCAGTTTAATGCGGATAAATGTATGGTTATCCATTTTGGTGGGAAGAACAGGGAGGCAGATTACTACCTAAATGGAATCAATTTAGGTAAAGGGGCAGTACAAAGAGATCGGGGTGTTCTTGTACAGCAGTCAATGAAGGTAACCATGCAGTTACAGCAGGTAGTGAAGAAGGATTGGGAAGGTGATTCAGGAGATGAGTGACAGTAATAGGGTGGTTGTTATGGGGGACTTTAACTTTCCTGATATTGATTGGGAAAGCTATAGCTCAAGTTCGTTAGATGGGTCAGTGTTTGTTCAATGTGTGCAGGAGAGTTTCCTGACACAATATGTAGACAGGCCAACAAGAGGTGAGGCCATACTGGATTTGGTTCTGGGTAACGAACCAGGCCAGGTGTTAGAATTAGAGGTAGGTGAGCACTTTGGGGATAGTGACCATAATTCGGTGATTTTTACACTCGTGATGGAGAGGGATAAGTGTGTACTACAGGGCAAGAATTATAGCTGGGGTAAGGGAAATTATGATGCGGTGAGGCATGACTTAGGATGTGTGGCTTGGAAAAGTAGACTCCAAGGCAAGAGTGTAAATGATATGTGGAACTTGTTCAAGGGGCAACTATTGAGTGCCCTTGATAATTATGTACCTGTCAGGCAGGTAGGAAAGGGTCGTGCGAGGGAGCCGTGGTTTAATAAGGAATTGGAATCCCTTGTTAAATGGAAGAGGGCGGCCTATCTCAAGATGAGACGTGAAGGTTCAATTGGGGCGATTGAGAGTTATAGGGTAGCCAGGAAGGACCTGAAGAGAGAGCTAAAAGCAGCAAGGAGGGGACATGAAAGGTCCTTAGTAGATAGGATTAGGGAAAACCCTAAGGCTTTCTATAGGTATGTTAGGAATAAAAGAATGACTAGGGTAGGAATAGGTCCAGTCAAGGATAGTAGGGGGAAGTTGCGTGTGGAGGCGGAAGAGATTGGGGAGACACTGAATGAATACTTTTCTTCAGTATTCACTCAGGAACAGGGCATTGTTGTCGATGAGAATACTGAGGCACAAATAAGTAGAATGGATGGCTTTGAGGTATGTAGAGAAGAGGTGTTGGAAATCCTGGAAAAGGTGAAAATAGATAAGTCCCCTGGGCCTGATGGCATTTATCCTAGGATTCTCTGGGAAGCAAGGGAGGAGATTGCAGAGCCATTGGCCTTGATTTTTATGTCCTCTTTGTCTACAGGAGTAGTCCCAGAAGACTGGAGGATAGCAAATGTGGTTCCCTTGTTCAAAAAGGGGAGTAGGGATAGCCCTAGTAACTATAGGCCGGTGAGTCTCACTTCTGTTGTGGGCAAAGTCTTAGAGAGAATTGTAAGGGATAGGATTTATGCACATCTAGATAGGAATAATGTGATCAAGGATAGTCAGCATGGTTTTGTGAAGGGCAAGTCGTGCCTCACAAACCTTATTGAATTCTTTGAAAAGGTGACGAAGGAGGTTGATGAGGGGAAAGCGGTAGATGTGGTATATATGGATTTTAGTAAGGCGTTTGATAAGGTTCCCCATGGTAGGCTACTGCAGAAAATACGGAGATATGGCATTGAGGGTGAGTTGGAGGTTTGGATTAGGAATTGGCTGGATGGAAGAAGACAGAGGGTAGTAGTTGATGGCAAAGTTTCTTCATGGAGTGCCGTCACTAGCGGTGTTCCGCAAGGATCTGTTTTGGGACCATTGCTGTTTGTCATTTTTATAAATGACCTGGAAGAGGGGTTAGAAGGTTGGGTGAGCAAGTTTGCGGATGACACAAAAGTCGGAGGAGTTGTTGACAGTGAGGAAGCATGTGGCAGGTTACAGCAGGATATAGAGAAGCTGCAGAGCTGGGCAGAAAGGTGGCAGATGGAATTCAATGTAGCTAAGTGCGAGGTGATTCACTTTGGGAAGAATAACAAAAAGATGGGGTACTGGGCTAATGGTCGGATACTTGGTAGTGTGGATGAGCAGAGGGATCTTGGTGTCCATGTACACAGATCTCTGAAAGTTGCCACCCAGGTAAATAGTGCGGTGAGGAAGGCATATGGCGTACTGGCTTTTATTGGTAGAGGAATTGAGTTCCGGAGTCCTGAGGTCATGATGCAGTTGTATAAGACTCTGGTACGGCCGCATCTGGAATATTGTGTGCAGTTTTGGTCGCCATACTATAGGAAGGATGTGGAGGCATTGGAACGGGTGCAGAGGAGGTTTACCAGGATGTTGCCTGGTATGGAAGGAAAATCGTATGAGGAAAGACTGAGGCACTTGGGGCTGTTTTCACTAGAGAAAAGAAGGTTTAGGGGTGACTTGATTGAGGTGTACAAGATGATTAGGGGGTTAGATAGGGTCGACAGTATGAACCTTTTCCCGCGTATTGAGTCGGGTATTACAAGGGGGCATAGCTTTAAATTAAGGGGGGGTAGATATAGGACTGATGTTAGGGGTAGGTTCTTCACTCAGCGAGTCGTTAGTTCATGGAATGCCCTGCCAGTAACAGTGGTGGACTCTCCCTCTTTATGGGCATTTAAGAGGGCATTGGATAGGTATATGGAGGATAGTGGGTTAGTGTAGTTTAGGTGGGCTTGGATCGGTGCAACATCGAGGGCCCAAGGGCCTGTACTGCGCTGTATTCTTCTATGTTCTATGTTCTATGTTCTAAGGCTAATAGCATGCTGAAAATGTGTTGCTGGAAAAGCGCAGCAGCTCAGGCAGCATCCAAGGAACAGGATAATTGATGTTTCAGGCATAAGCCCTTCTTCAGTAATGAGGAAAGTGTGCCCAGCAGACTAAGTTAAAAGGTAGGGAGGAGGGACTTGCGGGAGAGACGTTGGAAATGCGATAGGTTGAATGAGATCAAGGTTAGGGTGATAGGCCGGAGTGGGTTGGGGGCGGAGAGGTCAGGAAGAAAATTGCAGGTTATGAAGACGGTGCTGAGTTCGAGGGATTTGACTGAGACAAGGTGGGGGAGGGGAAATGAGGAAACTGGAGAAATGTGAGTTCATCCCTTGTGGTTGGAGGGTTCCTAGGCGGAAGATGTGGCGCTCTTCCTCCAACCGTCGTGTTGCTATGGTCTGGCGATGGAGGAGTCCAAGGACCTGCATGTCCTTGGTGGAGTGGAAGGGGGAGTTGAAGTGATGAGCCACTGGGTGGTTGGGTTGGTTGGTCTGGGTATCCCAGAGGTGTTCTTTGAAACGTTCCGCAAGTAGGAAGGGATGGACCACAAGTGATGAACTCAGATTTCTCCAGTTTCCTCATTTCCCCTCCCCCCACCTTGTCTCAGTCAAATCCCTCGAACTCAGCACCGCCTTCCTAACCTGAAATCTTCTTCTAGACCTCTCCGCCCCCACCCCACTCCGGCCTATCACACTCACCTTGACCTCCTTCCACCTATCGCATTTCCAACGCCCCTCTCCCAAGTCCCTCCTCTCTACCTTTTATCTTAGCCTGCTGGACACACTTTCCTTATTCCTGAAGAAGGGCTTATGCCTGAAACATCAATTATCCTGTTCCTTGGATGCTGCCTGAGCTGCTGCGCTTTTCCAGCAACACATTTTCAGCTCTAGTCTCCAGCATCTGCAGTCCTCACTTTCTCCTCCTAATAGCATGCTGGCCTTCATAACAAGAGGGATTGAGTATAGAAGCCAAGAGGTTTTTCTGCAGCTGTACAGGGCCCTGGTGAGACCACACCTGGAGTACTGTGTGCAGTTCTGGTCTCCAAATTTGAGGAAAGACATTATGGCTATTGAGGGAGTGCAGCGTAAATTCTCAAGGTTAATTCCTGGAATGGCGGGACTGTCTTACGCTGAAAGACTGGAGCGATTGGATTTGTACACCCTTGATTTTAGAAGACTGAGAGGGGATCTGATTGAGACATATAAGATTACTAAAGGATTGGACACTCTGGAGGTAGGAAATATGTTTCCTCTAATGGGCGAGTGCCGTACCAGAGCACACAGTTAAAAATACGGGGTAGACCTTATAGGACAGAGAAGAGGAGAGACTTCTTCATCCAGAGTGTGGTGGCTGTGTGGAATGCTCTGCCCAAGGGGGCAGTGGAGGCTCACGCTCTGGATTCATTTAAGAAAGTGTTGGATAGAGCTCTCAAGAATCAAGGGTTATGGAGATAAGGCAGGAACAGGATACTGATTCAGGATGATCAGCCATTATCATATTGAATGGTGGCGCAGACTCGAAGGGCAGAATGTTCTACTCCTGCACCTATTGTCTATTGCCTATAACGTCAACTTTCCTGCTCCTCGGATGCTGCCGACCTGCTGTGCCTTTCCAGCCCCACACTTTTCAACTCTGATCTCCAGCATCTGTAGTCCTCACTTTCCCTCGGCCTCTAATAGTCACTCTTTCTGACATATTACTCAACAGCGTGATAATTTGTGGAATGGGGACATAAATTAAGCATTCCCTTGTGTAACATCAGGTTGGAGTGCCACATCAAGGTTGGGGAAGTAACAGTGAGATTGAGTGACAGTGTCAGTTCCAGGAATACAGTTTGTTCTTGGGAACGATTTAGCAGGATCCAAGGTGGGAGAGGCACCCCTTGTGGTGGAGAAGCCAAAGTAAGACCAGGGAACTGGGGAATTAAAAGAAAAATACCCAGGGATTTTTCCAGACTGTGTAGTAACAACATCCCACTGTCATAAGTTACAACAGGAAGGAAAACCGAAAGAAAAAGCTAAAGGAGTTGATGCATGGAAGACTCAGGCTAAAGCATTTCTAGTGGTAGGAATGCACAGGGACGTGGTTAATTTTTTGTTGTACATGTCATACATTCCAAATGATAGGTAAGTCACAGGCAGTATTAAAACCAGCAGCTTTGTTGCCAATTCCTGTATTTGAAGAACATTTCACGTGAGTTATGATTAATTCTGGAGCTCCCCTTTCTAAAATAAAAGTGGAAAACAATATCTGCTGATCATAATGGATGTGCCTACCCGATTTCCAGGGATAATTCCATTATGGGGTGTTAAGGCAAAAAGGGAGGTAGAGTCGTTGGTAGCTTTCGTTACTCACTGTGGGCTACGCAGTGTCATTCAGTCAGACCAAGGGTCTCATTTTACCGATCAGCTGTTTAAGGACGTCATGGATAGCTTCGGCATGTCGCAGTTTAAATCAAGTGCATCGCATTCCAAATCCCAGGGAGTCTTGGAAAGTTGGCATCAGATGCTGAAGACAATATTAACAGCGTACTGTCAGAATTACTCGAATGATTGAAATAAAGGCGTCTCATTATATTGTTTGCCATTAGAGATGCCCCAAATAAATCTACTCACTTTACATCCTTTGAGTTAATATTCGTACATGAAGTGAGAGGTCCTTTGAAATTAATTAAATGTAAATTGACAGGACCGAAGTCGGGAGATCTCACACTTGGATTATATATCTGACGTGAGGGAGAGATTAGATTGAATAGGTGAGTTAGCTAAACAGCATCTGAAGAGGACACAGCAGATGGCAGATAAAATCTCTGAAGCAGGTGGCAGATAAAATCTCTGAAACATTAATGATTTCCCGTGGGGATGACGTGTTAGTATTGCCACCAGTGGTAGGAAATCTCTTCAAAGCCAAGCTTAGGGCTCCCTTTCAAATAAAAAAAAAGAGTCAGTTCAACTACCTGGTAAAGATACCGGATATGACAAAAAAAGTTAGAGTACATCATGTGAATGAATAATGCACCACTACATTTAAGACTCAGGAACAGAGTTGTGGCCAGATGAACAAATTGTGTAGGTTTTCTATATGATGTAGTGATCTTCAGCAAGTGATTGAAAGCTCACATGTTACAGTTGGCAGAGCATGTTGAACAATTACAAGAAGCAAACTTGATAATGAACTTAAAGAAAACAGAATTTGCGAAGGCAGAGGTGATGTTGTTGGGACATTACATTGGACATGGAAGGTTGATCCCATGGAAAACAAGACGAAGGCTTTGAGGAATTTGCACGACCATCCTCGAAGAAAGAGGTGTATCGATTTTTGGAACTGCGTGGATTCTATCGGAAGTTTGTTGCAAACTTCAGCAGCGTATTGGCACCACTGCTGGATTTACTAAAGAAGAACACAGAATTGTGGTGGACAGAACAATGCCAGGAGGCATTTGAGAATTTTAAAGCAGGATTAATCACCACACCAGTTTTAGCTGTACCAAATATTTTGAAACTCTTTGAAAATGGCATTTGATGCTCGGGATATAACGGTCGAAGATGTATTGATACAGAAAGATGATGATAAAATTGAATGACCAATTGACTACTTGTCGAAAAAA